>NC_050450.1:109354448-109654448 GCF_903995425.1 Onychomys torridus | reverse complement strand
AGACCCAGCTGGAGCACTCTTGGGCATATACCCAAGGAATGCTCAATCATACCAGAAGGGCATTTGCTCAGCTATGTTCGTATCAGCATTGTTTGTAATAGCCAGAACCTGGAAACAACCTAGATGCCCTTCAACTGAAGAATGGATAAAGAAAATATGGTACATACACAATGGAGTACTACTCAGCAGAGAAAAACAATGACATCATGAGGTTTGCAGGCAAATCAATGGAACTAGAAAAAAATCATCCTGAGTGAGGTAACCCAGACGTGTTATGTACTCACTCATAGGAGGATACTAGATGTGAAACAAAGATGACTAGACAGCTACAGAACTCCAAGGAGGCTACCTAGAACACAGGACCCTAGGAAAGACACAGGGATCACCCAATGACAGAGAAATGGATGAAATCTACATGAACAACCTGGACGACAGTGGGAGTAATGAAGGGCAAGATTTGAGGGAAAGAAAGCTTAGGGGAGCAGGAGATCCCAGCTGGATCAAGAACAGAAAGGGAGAACAAGGAATAACAGACCATGATAAATGAAGACCACATGAGAACCTGAATAGGCAGAGTGCTGGAGAGGTCCCCATAAATCCACAGTGATACATCCTCTGTAGACTGCTGGCAATGTACGAGAGAAAGCCTCATCTGACCTAGTCTGGTGATCAGATGGCCAAACACCCTAACAGTTGTGTGATCTGACCTAGTCTGGTGATCAGATGGCCAAACACCCTAACAGTTGTGCTGGAATTCTCAATCCAATTACTGATGGAAGTGGATGCAGAGATCCTCAGCCAGGCCCCAGGTGGAGCTCCAGGTGTCCAACTGTCGAGAAAGAGGAGGGACTGCAAGAGTGTGAATTGTTGAGACCAAGATTGGAAAATGCACAGGGACAAATAGCCAATCGAATGGAAGCACATGAATTATGAACCAAAGGGTGTGGAGCCCCCAGTTGGATCAGGCCCTCTGGATAAGTGAGACAATTGAATAGCTTGATCTGTTTGGGAGGCATCCAGGCTGTGGGACCTGAACCTGTCCTTAGTGCATGAGCTGGCTGTTTGGAACCTTGGGCTTACACAGGGACACTTTGCTCAGCCTGGAAGGAGGGGCCTGGACCTGCCTGTACTGAATCCACCAGGTTTAAATGAATTCCCAGGGGAGTCTTGGCCCTGGAGAGGACATGGGAATGGAGGGGAGGGACTGGGGGGGAAGGTGGGGGGGGGGGCGGGAGCAGGGAAGACAGGGGAACCCATGGCTGATGTGTAAAAGTAAAACACATCATCATAATAATAATAATAATTATTATTATAATAATAAAAAAAGAAAAAAAGAAAAGGTATAGGTCAGGTCAATCTTTACTGACAGACAGGTATTCTTTGACTAGTTTGTCTTTTTTTTTTTTTTTTGGTTTTTCAAGACAGGGTTTCTCTGTGTAGCTTTTTGCGCCTTTCCTGGGACTCACTTGGTAACCCAAGCTGGCCTCGAACTCACAGAGATCCGCCTGGCTCTGCCTCCCGAGTGCTGGGATTAAAGGCATGCACCACCACTGCCCAACTTGACTAGTCCTTTTTAATAAAAAATTTTAAATTTTTTTAACATTTTAATTTGTAGTGTGAGTGTGAGGGCACACACACGTAGGTCAGAGAATTACTTGTGAGTTTGATTTTCTCTTTCTGCCATGTTGATTCTGGGACCATACTCAGATCCTCGGCATTGGTGGCAAGCAGCTCTTCTCACTAAGCCATCTTACCAGCTCTGCACTTTTTTTTTTTTTTTTCAAGTGTAGAGTTGGTAAGTTACTTGCCGTGAGATGGTTATTTGTATCCAGTGTTGCCTGCATATGGAACCATCTGTGATACTTTAAAACTGCTGGTACCCAAGGCTTGCCTAAGATGATCTCACGGAATCTCCCTCCCTTCCTTTCCTCACTATCTCAGCCTTGAGTAGCCCTCCGGCCTCAGCCTCCTGGTGTTATAGGCCTGTGCTACCATGTTTGCTTTACAGCACCCATGAGCTTACACAGTTCTTATTTCAGTCTTGGGCCGGGGCTGTCATCATGCCCCAATACCCAGACATCAATCTAGGTAGCATGGAAAACTGGGCCATGGTGTCTTGTAGGACCTTAGGCCAACCTTAGAAGATAGGAACATTTCTGTCAGTTCTCAATAAACATAGTTTATGTGCTTTCTGAAAGTAGCTTGTACTTCACACCCTCCCAGTCTAAAAGCCTGCTGATGTTACTTCCCTTTTCTGTCTCCCAATGATGTTTAGTTCATCTTGTGTTTGTTCTGGGTGAAGTACTGGGTAGATGTTAGAAGCTGAGGTCAGCACTATTGGGCTGCCAAGACTCAGCTGAGCCTGGTCTGTCAAGACAAACCCTAATGTTGCCTCATTGTTGCTGTTTGAGGAAGCAGAATGGCATGAACAATAAAGGCAGAGTTTAAATAAAACTACTTTCTGGGGCTGAAGAGATGGCTCAGTCAGTGTTTACCTTCTAAGCATGAAGACCCAAGTTTAATTCCTAGAACTTGTGTCAAAAAGCTGGGTGTGGTGGCTTGTTTGGAGACAGGCAGATCCCTGGGATAGCCAGCTGAGCCTGCTTAGTGAGATCCAGATCCTTGAGAGATCTTGTCTCACAAAAGAAGATGGACAACATCAGAGGATTGACCGAGTCTGGCAACACTCTTTCCACAGCTCTCGTCCTCCTGTGCATCTGGAAAATGTCAATATTTTCAGGAAGTTATTTCCTACTTTTATTATCTTTAGTTTAAAATAGAAAACTATACATAGATTATCACAGAATGTATGTTTCAACTTCTGAAACATAAATTTGTTTTTGAAACTAAGTATTCTTTGATATTCTTTATTTAAAAGGAGTTTTGCAGCCTCTGTCATTGAATGGGAAAGACATTTTGGTAACTGGTGTTCCTTGTCTCCACTTTAAAAACATGTTTTCTTTCATAAAACATGAATTGCTTTTCACTGAGTTACATTGTGTTTCAATGCCTTCTGTCTATGACAAGAACATTGTAAAACTATGGCCCCCAGGTGGAGTGCTGGGAGATGACATCACCTCATTGTCTGTGGGAAGTTAATGAAAATTCATGGCAGTCCTGTATGGCACAGTAGAATTTAGCTCGTTCTTTGAAAAGACATGTTTTCCTGTAATATATTAAATAGACCGTGTTACTTTAGCCATTAGATAGCATAAATTCTGTTCTGTTTTCTGGAGTACTGGGTTATTTGCAGTGGGTAGGACTCATTTTTCACAACATTCATATAACATCATGTGACTTTTTGCTAAAGGCAGAATGAACCACAGCTCACTGCTCCTCTTCCAGGAGTGAGGAATGTGAGTATCTCCATGGAGCTAGGTTTTTCCTGTTGGAACCATGGCAACCAGCTACCCTCACAAAGGGACTGGCCTCCCCAAACATGGAGACCCCCACACAAACATTTGACTTTCTTCAAGGCAATAATATTAGAGCAAATTCCTTGTCTTTGCCAAACATAAGATTCATTGTGAGAAACTTCCAGCATTAATACAGATTCAAGGATTCAGTTTCTCTCTTAAAATCTGGCTTTCCATAAGCAACTTTTGTAACACAATTCTGTTAATTTCAGAGTGCCGTATTGTTTTTGTTTTTGAGGTTCTCAGGAGGCTTTTATTCTGTATGCTTGCCTTTCTCTGCAGGGATGGCTGTAGTTTCCTGATGGTGGCAAATCTATCTCAGAGTAGGAGGCATCACATCACCTTTTCTTGGTCATTTCCTGCTTTGCTTTTGTGTATGCCTATAGCTCTTCAGAATCTGGTGCCATTGTCAGCTGGTTTGGACTGGCCAAGTTCTAGGGATTAATGGTGGACATAAAACAGCTACTTGGTATTAACCCTGCAGAAAGATGCTGCCCTGTTATGGATCTTAGGTGCATGAGTGAATGGGGCAGCTTCCCATGTCTGTGTCTTGCTTCTCAGTCATAGCATTACTCCCAAGGTGGGGAGGAGGTCACTCTTTTGTATAGACAGATCCTGTATGGGAGGCCTTTCTTAGAGCAGAAAGTGGGAAAGTGTCTTAGTTGGCTGAAATGCACATTTGGCTGGTGTTCCCTCAGGACTAACAACTTTCTTCAGCTTGTCTAAACCTCAAATACCAAAGAGATTTATTGTTTCAACTCTGTACACATCTGTTTTGCTTTGTGTGACTTTTCTCAGTGGCATCAAGACTGTAACTATCTGGTTAATGTGATTCAGGTGTTGGCAGTCTCTTTTCAAGGAGGAGTTCATGTTCCCTAATGCTCCATTAGTGCCCTCTTCTGGACTGAACACCCTTTAATGGATCTGGGCTTGTGTTACTTTCTGCACAGTGCCCCAAATTGCCAAACCTCTACAACTGTCCTGCCCATAGGGCAAAGTTGAGCCTTCTTAGCCCGACAGTCAGCTCATCCAGAAGCGGTTTGCTTTTCCATCCTAAACACATCTGCACCCAACTTACCAGATGCTCTCCAGTGTTCTGCCTTCCACTGTTGCATTTTCTGTTTCTATTAATTACAGCACAGCTCTCTCTGTAATGCTCTTTGTGGTGATTTTATCTTTTAAGCTCTTGTGCTTTTTCAGCTCCATTTATTCAGTTGTCACTGTGGGTTTTTTGTTTGCTTTGTTTTTTTACAACTCAGTTATAATATTTTTGAAGGAAACTTTTCTAAAAAGCACTTTAATATCTATCCCCTGGGGCTAAGGCATCATCAGCCCCTGAAGCCCAGGCCAAGCTGGCTTCTCCATCCAGGACAACCACTTTCCCAGCTCTTAAGCCCAGAAGGACCTCTTTGCTCTGAGTTCTGTGGCCCCTGCAGTCTCTGCTTCTTTGGGTCTGAACCTTTCACTCAGTAGTACAGAAAGGATCATCTGTGTTGCTGTGTGAAACCCTGGGCTCTTCATGTTCACTGTCAAATAAGTTGGGTTTTTTTTTCCCAATATGTATTTAATAGCCCCAGCTCCGAACTTTTAGGATGACTAATATGACTAAAGTTCTGTTGAGTCTGTAATGAATAATGCACAATGTAGTCAGAGCTGAGTCTTCATGCTCAGGCAATGGCCTGGGTTGGGTGTACACACACTCAGATGTCGAAGACATTGGCAGTCACCTCACCTCACTAGGGACACAGTGCTCAGCTAGCCATCCATAAGGTATTCAAACTGAAGCATTTACCAACCAGTTACACATAAGTAGTCTTTGTGCTTCTCCCATGTAAGCAGACTTTTAGACTCTTCCCAAAGATATTTTACTTTTATTTTAATATTATTCTAGATGCCTGTCATGACTTATCCTTGGCATTTTCTAATAACATTAATGAACATGTACATTGCTTTCTTTTTACCTTCTTTTCATTCCTTCAAAATTGTACCTGAAGACTTGGTAGTAGTTTGAAATGACCTTAGCTTTCTTGGAGTGTAAAGTATACTTGATTTTATGCTATTGAACATTGAATCTAAAAGAGCTGTTTTCTCTTTTTTCTAACAGTTGGATATTCTAAAAACCAAGCAATTGCACAGAGCACAGGGTCTTACCTTTGCTTTTTGGATTCAGTAAGTAGCTCTCTGTTTTGTTTATTGTGGCTTTGTGTATATTGACCAAAGAATAGTATAGTTCTTAAAAATAAAATTTTAGATTTGTTATGATGAATCTCAAAAGTCAAGTTTAATAGATTGTTGCTACACGCTGCCATAGCACTTAATTAACAGTAAGTAAGATCATATAAAAATATAAAACAGGACCACAGAGAATATAAACAACATTAAAATAAGCACAATACTAGCAAATATGATACTTAAGAGATAAGGAAATGGAAACAGTTCATGACAGCTAAAGCAAAACATGAAGCAGATTTATAGGACCAATAGATGACAGGTAGACTTATACAGAGATTCAAGTCAATCAGCGTTATATTAAAAATTTAATTTAATTTTGTAATCAAATTAAATTAGCAAGATATTTACACAAAGCAAATTAAGTTTTCAAAATTTAGATAGTATTTCAGTGTGAATTGGTAACATATTGACAGCATGATTGTGCATTTTTGTTCAAGAACTTAAAATGCTTATGACTCCTGATTTTCACAGTTGTTTATTGTAACAGAAATTAGAAACTGATTACTGTGCGCTGGCTGAGCACTGATGGAGAGCACTAGCAGACTGTCAGAGAACTGTCATGTATGTGGGCATTCTTAGGAATAGGACCCTTGATTATAATGGATGAACAGAGACTGTATACAGATTGTGCTGTCCTTAGAAACCCTGATAGACTAAAGCAAAGCAAACAAACTGTTCTGGAAAAAAATCTCTAGAACCCTAGGAAGTCTTAATGATTTGAACAAGCAGAATATCTTTGTCCTCTGTGAAAGTCAACATATGATCTGTTACTGATTGGGATGTGAAATAAAACTAAAAATAACAGCAAAAAAATACAACTTTTATGTATCTAAATTATTTTATAGGTTAGGCCCCTGGCTTCTTAGAACATGCGTACCAGGGCCCATGGATATGTTGGCCATTGGCTTATATAGCTGTTACTGTTTTGTTTCTGTTTCCAGTTGGTTATTCCAGATACATGGAGGTAGAAAGATGACAGAGACCAGGAGATGGAGTCTCCCTTTCATGCAAGGGACAGGAGGAGAGTTGACCCACAGGGTTACCTTGAGAGGTCTGACATTTTGGAGTCAGAGTTCTGCATAATGTTATCTTTATTGTATCTAGACAGCATACTTGTCATTAACTTGTTAAAGGCAGATGTTGCCAAGTAGGTGAGGAAGTGTCTCTGTGATTTTTGTATTTGACCTGTCTGCTTTAGTGTGAAATTATTTATATAACAGTTTAGATATTAGCTATGTAGAACCCACTTCAGCTTTAGGAAGCAAGTGAGGACTGTCAGTCACTGTTTTGGTCCCAGTGCATGTACCTGGCCAGCAGTAAAGGGTCTTATGTGGGCTGCTGCTGTGCTGAGCTTGACCCTGAAGTGTCTGACTCCACCTTCAAGTGCTGGTTGTTCCCCTAAGCAGAAAACAGAAAACAAGCTGTTAATTTTGAGCCTGTGTGCAGCTATCTCTGGAAGTTCACAAGCGATGTGGAGGGAAAACCAGGACCCGAGGCGCATACCTCACTCTTGTCTTTTTGGTTAGTTTTCTCTTGCCTTAGTTAGCTCTATGCAGGGAACTACAAATTTTCATGTGAGTGTATCTATAATTTAGGTGGACTTATTGTTGTTTCAAAATGGGAGTTACACCAGGAGGTGGTGGCATATGCCTTAATCCGAGCACTCAGGAAGCAGAGACAGGTGGATCTCTGTGAGTTTGGGGCCAGCCTGGTCTTCAGAGCAAGTTAGACAGCCAGGGCTACACAGAGAAAACCTGTTTCAAAAATCCTAAAATAAAATTGAAGTTACTCTGCTAAATTATAAAGTAATATTTTTTATGGTGTTAAAGTGCATCATAGTAAACAAACCTTCCTCTGTTAAAATAAGGCCCCATCTCTTCTTGGTTCCACTACTTCCCTGCAGTACCAAGCTGGGGACCTTTGACACATGGGCTCTGGGGAGATACTCCAGATCCAAAATAAGCACCCAGAAAATATCATTTGTCTTCAGAGGTGATTTGATGGGCTGCTGGTGAGTGTGAGGCTGACCACCAAAAACTAGGCTCAGGAAGTGGCTGGGATAGTGCATTTGTCCTCAGTAGGTCAGTCCAGGGTTAAGTCTAACCAGGAACTTTCTCCCTGAGTTTCCACATCTTATCCAAAAGCCAAACATAGGAAGACTTAAACAAGGTGCATGTGTTCTCTGTGGCATTTGCTAGCATCCCCAAGACCTCTCTGCACCTGTCATTCTCAACAATACCTTGCTCAGAGAGACTTCACTGGAAGCCTATCATTTATTCTCAATTCTCTTGACTAGAAGCTTTTCACCGGATATTTTTATGTCAGAATGGAATAGCATTTCATTCTTACTTATGCTTCTTTCAAATTAAAAAAAAAAGTGTGTGTGTAGAGTGTGTGTGTGGAGGTGTGTGTGGGTGTGTCTGTGTGGGTGTGTGTACACCATGTGTATAGTTGCCCCAAGGAGACCAAAAGAGGATATTGGGTCTTGAGGAGGTGGTTGTGTGCCATTTGATACATTAGTACTGGGAACTGAACTCAAGTTTTTAGAAACACAGGAAGTGCTCCTGACTGTCTCTCCAGGCCATTTGAGCTTTTTGCATAGATCCCTGAACTATAAAATTGGAGTCTTGGTTAATTCCATGTGTATTAGTAAGAACCCAGAAAAGTTGAACAGTAAGGTCGTGTGTGTGTGTGTGTGTGTGTGTGTATTGGGGGAATTGGTCTCAGTCCACTGATAAAACCGCTAATCTCTCTGAGATCCACCTTAACAGACATAAGCATCTTGCCACTTTTCTGGGCAGCCTTTAGGTCAGTCAAGTTAACACATAAAATTAATTTTCACATCTCCACCCTTTGCTAACCTGGCACACATATATATCTCCTTCAACAACACTTGAGTCCAGCCAGAGTTAGGTTGGGGGTTGTAATACACTGTGCAACTATGCTGCTTATAACTGAGCATATGCAGTCTCTTCATTAAAGACTCAATCTTAAAGTGATGTTGAGTCTAATGACATCCCAAAACTGAAATGAGAGGAATAAGAGAGGGAATAAAACAAAGATGTTACCTAATATATTTATAACAAAATAAGGTGGAAATAATAGCCTCACTTCTATAATTGGTCATATGGTCATACTTATTATAACTGCTCACAGAGTCCACTCAGTGGGGAATGCAGTCACAGCTGCTTACATCAGTAAATCCAGGACAAAAGAAAAGATACAGTATCACTTCACATACTTAAATTCAAACCCTAGAAAAGTTGACCACATTATTTATTAAGTGCACACCTAATGAAAACAGTAAAGACAAGTGAGGGCAGTGTGGCCCCCAAAGCTCAAACTGAGGTCCTTTTGAACAGGAAGTTGCTGGAAGCAGCATCATGGCAGATCCTTGGGGTGTTGGCAATAGGCAGCTTCACTTCTTCCTGTCTCCATTTCATAATTCTATATCTCATAATCCTCTACTGAGCACCTCAGTGGAGTCTGTTCTTTATCTGGAAGGTGACTAACACTTTTATTCTGGAAATGGTCTGGGCCATTTATCATACTACCTGGATTGTGTTGTGGTTTCTTATTGGCCTTAATCACAGAGCATGTAATACTGAGAGAGTCTTTAAGAAATCTCTTGCACTCTGTTCTTCCTGTCTCCTTTGTATAGTAATCACCTGCTTTTCCCCAATAGTCTGGGTCAGCCCTGTTGGCATACACCCTAACTGCTTTCTTTATTGCTTATTTATGGGCATAAGGAGTCCAGAGTGGCGGGTGGCCCTTTAATTTCTGGTCCAGTCATTGTAGCATTACATTAGAAGTATTTCCCCTGTCACCTACTCCGACACCCCTTTAAATACTTAAATCTTTGTTGGTTATTTGTTCACTGAAAATACCTTATTTTACTAAGAAATGAAGCATTCCTACAGAAAAATGCACAAAACCTTATATTGTGGAGCATATATAAGGAGCTGCCTATTGCCAACACCTCAGGGATCTGCCATGATGCTGCTTCCAGCAACTTCCTGTTCAAAGGGACCTCAGTTTGGGTTTTTGGGGCCACACTGCCCTCACTTGTCTTTATTGTTTTCATTATATGTGCACTTAACAAATAATGTGGTCAACTTTCCTAGGGTTTGAATTTAAGTATGTGAAGTGATACTGTATCTGTTCTTTTGTCTGGATTTACCAATCTGAGCAGCTGTGACTGCGTTCCCCACTGAGTGGCCTTGGAGAGCAGTATTGGATGTAGTTTGTTTCACCGTCTGATATTTATTGACTTGAATATTCTATGTCTGGAAAGTGCTATACAAATCCTATTTGGGTAGAGGATCATTTCTATACAGAAGGTAAAATTATTAAGTCTTAGGTAATCTGTACCTCCAGCTTTACTGGATGATGCCAAAACATCTCTGAGAACAACTATGATACTTCACACAGGCACATGGTTGCCCTTGTTCTTCATCCTGAGTACACTTGGACTGCCAGATTTTCTTTTTCCCCACCAATCACATAGTTGCTTTTCCTTGGTGACCAAAGAGGGTCCTGGTTTATGAACATCTGAGTTGCCTACTCACATTGTTTGCTGTTGTGTTCTTGGACTGTGTGCCTTTCTTACTATGTTGGAATTGCTTTGTAGTAATGCAAAACGTGCTCTTTATACAGGATGATGTTATGATGCCCCAGAGAGTGAGGCTGCAATATGAAGCTGCTGTTCAGCACCCAACAAGTGTGAGTACACCTTTTCTGTGTTGTCACCACCTTTAATGAAATGCTAGTAATTTTTGTTTTAAATAGAGATTTTATTCCTTGGGATTAGAAAGAATCTGTTTATTTCAGATTGTCAAATCAGGGGGAGATTTGTGACTGCCATGTTTCTGAGCTTTTAAGGATGGCTCCTTTTGAAGATAAACATGCTTCTGGTTAGTGGGAACAGGAGTAGGAACTGGAGATACAACTCTACCTTGCTGCCCTATAGAGGCCTAACGTGTTCTTTTGAGAGAACTCCACTAAGTGAGATCAGAATTCTTAACTTCACCAAAGAAAAGAATTTCAGGTCAAATCACTGTGAAGTAGAGTTGGAATTTATTAAGAAGAGATTTTAACATAGATTTAAGCAGAGCATTAATAGACAAATATTTAAGAAAAGATTCTATACCCCCAAGAATTGGCATAGACTTCTCACGAGAGTCACTTAAGGGTCATATCAATAGCTATACATAGCCAGGAGGTGGTGGCTCTGCCTTTAATCTTAGCACTCAGGAGGCAGAGGCAGGTAGATCTCTGTGAGTTCAAGGCCAGCCTACAGAGTGAGTTCCATCCAGAACAGCCAGGGCTATGCAGAGAAACTCTGTCTTGAAAAACAAAACAAGATTAAAAAAAATAGCTATACATATAATTTTGGTGGCTTCTGGAAGTTACATTATTTAAAGGATTCTAAGAAATTCTTTTTTTCTTTTTTTTTTTTTTTTTTTGTTTCATTTGTAAATGAGATCAGAGGGTAGTTCCTGAGTTACATTGGAGAGGATTAAAGGTTAGTAAGGTAAAACCATAGGTCAGAAGAGTTGAAGGAATCTTTACTATATTAGGTTACAGGGAGTTGAGACATGCTTTTACTGTAAACAAAATTTACACTCTTGTGAGATTCACAGAAAATGGAAGTTTTACAGCTGGAAAAAAAGAAGCAGGCCAAATACAACAGAATCATACATGCTTAGCCTTAAGCATGGTTTGTTGGTGTTTTAACACTCTTACTTGAAATATCCCTGTATAAAAACAAATTGTCCCAACTGTGGCTTATAATAAGTTTTGGGTTTACTCAATCACTGGGCAAGCCTCAGTGAAACATTTCACTATTAGGATAAGAATTTGTACTGTATCAAGCTGATAATAGAAAAAAACAAACAAAAACATTGTCCCTATGTAGTTAACTTTCACGGCAGATTTTTACTAATTACACTGGAATTCTTGACTCTCAGCTAGAAAAAGACTCAAGCAAACTCCTTCCTAGGTGAAGGGCTCCTTTCTCTTTCTATGTCCCCTTAATGTTCACTGTCTTTCTGTCCTGTTATCATTTTGGGAAGCACTTGTCACTTTGAAACAGAAAGATTTCTTTCTTCTTCCCTTCCTGCTTTCTGTCTCTCTCTATTCCTTTACCATGTAGCCACTTGCCTGGGACAGGCTGTTGCTTCCTAACAGGGAGTTTGACTCCATATGAAGTCAAGTTGGACTACACCAGCCTTTATTTCCATATTACACTGGTCCATTCAGAGGGGAAGCTCATGAAACAACCTTCTCGAGGGATGCTTTTAGGCATTCAGTTCAACCTCTTACTGTCAGGGCAGCTGGTGATCCTCTAACCAGCATTATTCTGTGAACTCTGAATATAGCTCACGTAGTGTCTGCTTTTACTGAATTGGCACCTTTTGCTTATTTCTCACCTTCCCCTCCCTTTGATCCTGAGGACTAGTCACTCTCACTTGGGTATATAGACACAGACTTCAGGCCTGCCTTTCCTGGAGTAGGGAGTTCCCTATCCTATTTCAAGTCAGAATATATATATACACCTTGAGCTGGTATTGCTGATGCTGTGGAGTATACCTGTAAGGCAAGAGGAAATGCTTCGATTGCCCTTGAGAGGTCCCTGGGCAGAGGACAGTACCTTTATATCACCTGTGGTAGCTCTGTAGCTCTTGGGGATAAGGGTTGTTCCAGGTAGGGTATGTGCCCAGATCAGTCCCTATTACTCAGACTGCCTGCCTCACCCTGTCTTTCCAAGCCCATCCTACCCAACCTACCCTTGATGCTGCTTCTGACCCTTTAACAACTTCTGTCTGCATATAGGGTAGATGCTGAGCTTTGCCATGGGAGATCTCAGAACCACTTCTAGTATAGAGTTTTAGGGCAGGGACACAAGCTACTCTGCCCATGTAGGCAGTAGTGTGTGTTAGTATGTGAGAATAGATGAAAATACAGACAGAATATACACTGTCCTCCTAGGAGCAGAGGGGATCAATGAACTATCTTCACTGTGATTACAAAAGGTTCTGGGGACTCAGGGCCCCAGGGTGTCTTCAGGACTTCTGTGAGGCATGTTTCAGTGAGGAAAATGAAGAACTGTAACACTCATTGTGTCCTGAAAGGGTCATGGGTAAACAGAGCTCAGGAACCACAATTCATGGTGTTCATTGACCACAGACTCTAGAAGTTGCTTTTTTAAAGTTCAAAGGCATAGAATATTCTATTTTTCCCCTTTCTAATTAGGAAAGATGTTGGAAGATGGCAATAGTATCTGACAACATGTGCTGTCATGGAGCCTATTGGAATTCCATTTACCCCAGGCAGTGGTGTCCTTTGGTTCCCCAGGATGGGAATTGCTAGATCTCACCCAACAGTTCAGGGTTTGCTACCCCAGCCTCCAAAGCTGTTGGCAGGTATCCTTATCATATGGAGAAACAGACTGTTTTCTGGTGTGGTTTGTTTGTTAGGAGTAAGTCTTCCTAGGTAGATTTTTGTTCTGTTTATGTAAAGGAAACATAAAGGCTAGGATTTACAGAAGTTCCTCCCCAGTGGCTGACAGTGAGATAATGTTGGTTTTGGAAGTCAGAGAATAAAGGACATAGACAGCATCAGAATCACACTGCTCTGAATTGAGACTACTTGCTGCCTCTGACTCTGCAGGACATGTTCCTCTGTACTTTATTGTCCCAACAATCATGCCCCTCTGAAATCAAGGCACACAAGCCTATCTCTGCCCCAGCAGAAAACAATGTCTGTGGCTGGGGTTCAGGTTTTCATGTAAGATGCCAAATGTTTTATTCAGAAATGGGAGTTTCAAATTATTTTAATATTATATACACTGGAGACATATAAAGAATTTTGTAACAAGTATTGACATTTTAGAGTGCCATATTCTTTTCAGATGTTTTAATTTCTTTCATTTCTACCCAAAACTAAAACTAATCAGATTGGCTGCAATGGACTTAATTCTGCAGTTTTTGTGCCATTCATTGAAATGAACTGTGATATTTAGAGGTGTTCAGGTATTTAAAAAATGAAACTGTCAATTTTCTTATAGTTAAATCAGCCTTGATTTGCATTTTTATATCCTGCTTAAAGTTCTAGATTATGACTTTTCTTATTTAATGTCATTGAATTCTTAGATACTCTGTCCAGCATTCAGTAGAGAACCTTGTGCTACATTTTCCTCCCAACCTTAGTGTCTGGTGACTCAGTATGTCAGGACAGATTGGCTCTGTAACACAAAATTGGCCTGAGACGAAACAGTTACTGTGATTCTGAGTTTAAAATCATGGCTTACAAAGTCCTAATCTGTAGTTGCTGGTTGGTGGCTATGTTGATTATTATGCTTACTTTGTTCAGAAGGAATGCAATGAATGTTGGCAGTATGTTCCTACCCTGTTGTTACTTCTTTTAGGCCATTTACAAGAAAACCACTTACTTAGGAAGGGAAGACCCGTGATGGAGGCTGTTATAATGTGTTCCATTGTTTGAATCACTGCAGAATTGTTGAATTTTATATTTTAGGCATTATTAGAAGCTCTAAATGTAATTTATTATTATTATTTTTTAATTCCTATCATCAGTCTCCTGAGCCTTTGCAGCCTAAACAGTTCTGGAGCTGACAGGATAGTGTGGGAAGCTTCATGTTGGCTCTGCAGGATCCTCAGATGGTCACAAGGGGCCTTCCCACTGGATTCCTGAGCAGAAGGAAAGAGTGGTGGTAAGCATAGCTTCAGGAATACCAAGGGTAAAGTCAGGAAAATAACATCATGCCACTTGTGTGGCCCACTACAGACAAGCGTGGTGGTGAGTGACCTCTGTACAAATAAACACTAGATGGCTAATAGTCCTTTTTGGAATCCTTGTACATAGGATGTGAGACTGTCTGCTGTCAGTGTCAGGAGTATCCATCAGTGGGCTCCAAAAGTCAAGCTCAGTATCAGAAATAGGCACAAGAGCATCAGTCACAAGCTCTAGATGAGCTGAGGAGCCACCAGCCTTCCTCTCCCAGGGTCTGTCTCTTAGGGTAAGCTTTCTCATCATCTCATAGTTCAGGAAGTAGTTTCAAAGATGGCAGAGCTAGCATTTCCTATCCCTATATCTTTGAACTCTTACCTACTAAATGAGACAGGAGCTTCCCTACAGCTGTAGTCCCACTGACCCTCATTTAACCTATGAGGTAGGAGCTCCCCCTGTAGGTGGACTTTTCTTTCCCACCTGACAATTCCCAAATAACCACACAGAGACTTATTATTAATTATAAATGCTCGACTGATAGCTCAGGCTTGTTACTAACTAGCTCTTAAATTTTAAAATAACCCATATTTCTTATCTATGCTCTGCCACATGGCGATACCTTTTTTTAGTATGGCAAGTTCATCTCCTGCTTCCTCTGTATCTCCTGATGACTTCTCAGACTCCTCCTCCTCCTTCTGCCCAGCTTTCTCTTAGTCTGGTTCTCCCACCTAACCTTATCCTGCCTAGCTATAAGCCAGTCAGCTTCTTAATGAAACCAATCACAGTGACATATATTCACACAGTGTAATGGAATATTCCATATTCCCCCCTAGTTATATGTTGTTATTGACTGCTTATGAGGTGAGAGGTCATCCTTAAGTAGAATCTCACTGACCTTCATCCTCTTGGTAAGGTAGGAACCTTAACCCAAGTATCCTCACCAACCCTTGTCTACTCAGTAAAGTGAAAGCTTTACTTATCACCTAGCAAAGCTGGAGCTTCACTTCTGGGTAAAGTCTCATTTACTCCTGAGCATACAGTATGGTGGGAGCTTTGCCCCTAAGTAAAATTTCTGACCTTTGTCTACCCAGTGATGGAAGAGCTTCAACTCAACTATGATTTCACTGGTTCTTGTCCATTGTGTGAGGCAGGAACTTCAACCCCAAGCACACCATCACCAAATGTATTAGTTATTTTTCTGTTGCCATGACCCTGACCAAGGCAACTTAGGACAGAAAGAGCTAATTTTGGCTTATGGTTCTAGAGGGATCATGATGATGAGGCATAGCAGTGATTAACACGCATGGCATCTGGAGCAGGAATCTGAGGGATCACGTTTTCAAATGCAAGCATGAAGCAAAGATTGTGAGCCCTCAAAGCCCACCCACAGTGACATTCTTCCAGCAAGTCCACACCTCCTAAATCTCCCCAAATAGTGCCACAAACTGGAGGCCAAATATTCAAATGCCTGAACGTATTAAAGCCATTTTTATTCAAACCACCACATTAACCCTTGTCCTCCCCACAACACAGGAGCTTTATCCGAGTTCAGTGCATGTGAGGCAGGAATACTTCCCAGATTATGATGGCAGTTTTCTCATTGTGAGCTACAGTTCAAGAAGTGACCCCAGTGAGGAGAGGAAGCACAGTGTCAGTGGATTTTTGGGTCTGTTGTACAGTGGCTTTTCTGTGGGGTTTATCTGAGGAAGTCTTGGAGAACCATATCAGCCAAGAGCACAAGGACACTAGCCCAGTGAGCCCCAAACCCAAGCTAGGGTCAGAAAGCATGAGGCCTACAGTTCAAGATATGGAACCTTTCAGAGCAATTTAATTTGAAGTGAACACTGGAACAGCTAAAAAATATTTTCAGACAGTGTCCTTGGTCCTTGAGGGATTACAGGGTCATATAGAGACAGGGTGTCTCAGGCTGCTGTGTATTGTAGTTTGGGCTACATTGGAGGCCATGGCATGAAGAATACTACTTGCTCATCTTTTCCATAGCACCTTTCCATAGCAGCCACAGGCTTCACATGGTACTTCTGAGGCATTTCAGATGAGGTTCAGAAATGATTCTACAGAGGAAGACTGGGCTCTGTAGTCCTGTAAGCTTCCAGAAGCAGCCCTGGGGATCATGCAAAGACAATGGTGACCTCACATCACAGTCTTCTCTGAGAATGGGGAGCAAACTAGGCATGGTAGTGCATACCTGTAATCCAAGTAGTCAAGAGCTGAGGCTGACAGAGTTTAAGGCCAACCTGGTCTATGTAGGAAGACCCTATTAAAAAAATAAATAAAAGGAAAATGAAGAGAAGACCAAGGAGAGGAAAGGTGAAAGAGAATAATAAGTAATTTGCTTTAAACCAATAGCCCAGGGGAAATTGACACTGGTGTCAAAAGTACAATGTCCTCTGAAGGGGCCCCACTAAGAAGTGTTCTCTGCTTCCTATAGACAGGTCTGATACCCTCTCTTGGCAAGACATAAGAAATTAACACTATACTCTTCTTGCTATGACCTGCCCCACCCATATACCCATAACTACCAATCCTTTGCTATTAAAGCTGGTATCGGAACGCAGCCTCCAAGATCTACATAGGGACCAGTCTCTCTCTCTCTCTCTCTCTCTCTCTCTCTCTCTCTCTCTCTCTCTCTCTCTCTCTCTCTCGAACTTTGAGCATCTGGGAAGTGTTTAGACCTGATGTTAGTACATTTCCAGCAGAAAGCATAGGTAGTTCATCCAGATTGTGATGCCAGGGGCCAAGGCTACTGCCTAGGTAGAAGTAAGAAGCTGAAAGCAAGGAAGTCATGCTTGAGGTCAGGAAGTAGCCAAGACCCAGAGCAGAGAAGGTGTCATGGGTCAGGAAGTTCATGTGGTACCACACAAAGTGACATTGGCGTGAATGTCCAGCTAATACTAGGACTGTTCAAAGACTCCCCAGAGATAGACCCTACTGAGATGCCATGAGCTTCAGCCAAAAGACATGGAAACAAGCTCTGACATGGGGCTGTGTTTTGAGGAGGTAGCAATGTGTTTTGAGATGAGACCATACTCTAAGGGAACAGGATCATGTTCTAAAATGGGGATGTGTTTTGAGGCTATAGGGATGTTTTCTGAAGTGGAGATTTTTTTCTCAGGTGGTACCCTATTCTGAAATGATGGAGATATATTCTAAGAGAATGTTTTATGATATGGGACAGTGTTCTGAGGAAGTGTGACATGTTCTGAAAGGACTAAGATATGTTCTGGGGTAGGGGTGCATTCTGATATGGGACCATTTTCTGAGGAGGTTGGAGCTGTGGTGGTTTGGATAAAATGACCCCCAGAGCGAGTGGCACTATTAGGAGGTGTGGCCTTGTTGGAGGAAATATGTCACTATGGGAGCAGGTTTTGAAGTCTCTTGCTCAAGCTTCCCTCAGTGTGACTTGCTGTTGGCTGCATGCCACTATGCTGCTCATCATGATAATAATGGACTGAACCTCTGAACTCTAAGGGAGCTCACTCCATGAAATGTTTTTATTTATAAGTTTTACCATGGTCTTGATGTCTCTTCACAGCAATAAAAGCCTTAATTAAGAGAGGAGCCATATTCTGAAAAGAAGCCATGCTTTTGAAGCAATAGGACATATTCTGAGGTAGAGCTATGTTCTGAAATGGGATATGCCATCTTAGTCAGTGTTCTATTGCTGTGAAGAGACACCATGACCAAGGCAACTCTTATAAAAAGAAAGCATTTAATTGAAGCTTGCTTACAGTTTCAGAGGTTTAGTCCATTATCATCGTAGCAAAGGAACATGGCAGCACACAGGCAGACATGTTGCTGGAGAAAGAGCTGAGAGTTCTATATCCAGATCCTCAGGCAGCAGGAAGAGAGAGCCACTGGGCCTGGTTTGGGCTCTTGAAACCTCAAAGCCTACCCTCAGTGACATACTTCCTCTAAGAAGGTCATACCTTCTAATCCCTCCTAAGTTGTGCTACTCCCTGATGACCAAGCATTCAAATCTGTGAGCCTTTGGGAACCATTCTTATTCAAACCACCACATAATGCCATCTTTTCTCTGGAAAGGAAATATGGGATTAGGGTGCTGCCTTATAAAGAGAAGAATCTGGATAGAAGGAGGCTGTCTTGAAGTTCATGAACTTGTAATTTCAACCCATCTTTATTCATGGTGCTGTTTTCTTAAGGCTGAGCCCATAATGTTCCCAGTGACTGGTGATAATTTTTAAAAGTTATCAATAGTTCACAAAGTAAGTTGTTGGAAATATTCAGGTGTTGGGAGCTCATATTTGGTTCATCTTAATCTAATTGCATGCAAGGGGGAATGATGTTTTGGGCTAGCTGAGGGCAGTATTACCTTTTCACTATTAAGACGTTTCTTAGGACTGCCCCATGTGGGCCTGACATTCTGTTCTTTCTACCTCTTGCTGCCAGGGATTTTTGCCTAAATCAGCCCCCAATCCATGAATTTTACACTTATTTACAGAATCTTAGATTTGTTGTTGTTGTTCACAGATCATAGGATGCCAAGTGAAGAGAGACCCCCCAGACTCTACAGAGCGATACACACGTTGGATCAACCAGTTGACGTCTGATCAGCTATTGACACAGGTGACAGCTACTGGGTGTTTGACCTTTTATAGGCTCAACTGCTTCAGGTTAGAGCCCCCTGAGACCATGTCCAACTTCTTGACACATTCTGTCAGGGTGTGGTCTTTGTATCTTCAGTCATCTGCATGTTATTAACTAGACAGTGTCTAGTTGGGGCATACCCATGTTATTTTGATCTTTCATGGGTCAGGTCAATGTAGGACATTATATCAGGTACCAAAGAAAGCATTTTAGTCTCTATGCAGTGTTTCTTTATCATGTCCCAGGTAGATATACAGAACATTGGCAGCCACAGTGGCCCCAGAATCAAATACACAATAGCTTTAGCAGTGGACAGAGAGTGGCCATGACAGTGGATAAAGGGTGGCTGTGGTTCTGCATGAAGAGTGGATATAGAAGTAGATAGAGGATGGCTGTAATACTGGCATGCTGGTGTGAGACCAGACATAGGCTTACCTTGTAGCCACTAACTTAGATCTCATTAATTCTGTTGAATGAGGATTTGAGGGCATCATGGAGTTAATGATTATGGTTTTCCTCTATGGGGTCCCTTGTATATCCCACTCAAGCAGGCAGAGACTGTCTTGTCACCTTGTACAGAGGCAGTCAAGGCCCAGCATCTGCCAACAGAGCCCTGGCTCATGTTGCTATCACAGGGTTGCATACTGTGAATTGAAAGATGTACACTAAGTGAATTTTTGAATGTGCACAAAACAGACATTGGGCAGTCTGTGACTGTCCCATACAACTGTGCCTGTGAGAGCAGGAAGATAGCACCATACCAGCAGAACCATTCTGCACTCAGTACATCAAGATGACTTGAGACATGGATCATTGTTTTGTGTCTTCTGAGAAAACAACTTTCATTCAATAAGTGCCCAGTAAGAGTTCAGAATCTTTCCTTAGGAGGTTAGGTTTTGTGTATATGGAAAACTATGTTTTAAAATTTTATTTTGAAATTTTATTTTTATTATTACTATTATTATTATCATCATTATTGTTATTTTTTTGAGGCAAGATCTCACTGTGTAGCCAAGGCTAACCTCCAACTCAACATCCTCCTGCTTCAGTCTCCTGAGTGTAGAGATTTCAGGCGTGATATCATTTTAAATAAGCTTGGCTATTCATAAACAAATTGGGGGAGAGGAGAGCCAAGAAAATGTAGTGGGATGGTGGTGAATGTGAGCAAAGTGCAATAATACATATGTGTGGAAATAGTTATAAAACTCATTATTTTGTACAGTAACTAGAAAAATAATATAAAAATAATCTTAGCTGTTAAAAAATAAAGAAATTTGAATATTAGGAAAAGTTAAAGGAAAAAAGCATGTTAACTGAATCTCCGCTCTTCACTTACTCACCACTCAAGGTCCTTTCTTGTCCTTCCCAGGTGACCAGGCTTTGCTGACTGTAGAATGCCCTAATCTTCCAAGTTTAATGCTTCAAAATCCTTATAGAAAATATTGAATTAATTTGTTTTTTTCAAGATAGGTCTCATTATGTACCCTGGCTGCCTGGAACTTGCCATGTAGACCAGGCTGGCCTCAAACTCACAGAAATCCACCTACCTCTGCCTCCCCAGTGCTGAACTTAAAGGTGTGCGCCATCACACCCATCATAGGAACTACTGATTGTAGAATTCTGTGCTTGTCATTGTTGACTATGTTGATTGTATATGAATGTATATTGGACCTTTTCTAAGAAGTATTCAAATAATCATAAAACATTTACCAGGATTTTACTGGGAGACATCTCATAAAATTGGGCTAGTTAACATGGAGAAGTGTATAGGATTCAGGTGACAAGTCCATGTACTGAAAAGCTATAAAGTAGACCCCAGGAGACAGAAGGAATTCAGTCCCAAGACTAGAGTTCTGGGGAATAAAAAGGCAACACAATTGTGTTTGTGGGAATAAGGTGAATATGTAGGGCCATAAAGCCCATGCTTCTTTTGTAAATTAAGACTGTGGTGCCGGGCAGTGGTGGTGCATGCCTTTAATCCCAGCACTCAGGAGGCAGAGCCAGGCAGATTTCTGTAAGTTTGAGGCCAGCCTGGGCTACCAAGTGAGTTCCAGGAAAGGTGCAAAGCTACACAGGGAAGCATTGTCTCAAAAAAACAAAACAAAGCAAAACAAAACAAAAACAAAAACAAACAAACAAAAGAGACTGTGGTGACTCTGGGGATGACCTGTCCAGAGAGGTCTGCCCAGCTGTTTCTCAAGGCCTCAGTGGGTCAGGCTTTTGAGAATGAGTTGCTCAGCTGATGATTAATGCTAAGGTGAACTGGAGAGATCTGAGTACTTACCAGGAGCCTTTGAAGGCCAACACTTGTGCTTCCTGGAGCAATCATGAATGGATAGGTCCTTTTGGATACTTCTGTGGCAGTGGAAGAGTAATAGGACCACCTGCTATTTTCTGAAAGCCCAAGCTATTTGTGATGGGCCTCCCTGGTTCTTCCAAGAATATAGGAGAAAGTATAGACCTTGAACCTGGTTTACAAGAGTATGGCATGGGTGCCTGTCTACCTCTTAGGATCCAACTGGTCAAGACCTTGGGATGGCTTATGTGACAAAAGCTTTAGGGTATGGCAACAACATATATGGGCTCTTTCTCTTGAGTCACATGCAACTCCCAAACTGGACCCAGGGACTCCAGGAGTAAATGCTTCAGACATGAGTATGGCATAAGTGGTGACTGCTAGGGACCTCTGCTTATCCCTTCCCCATTGAGTGACATCCTCTAGGCTCAGAGTCAATCTTCATAGAAGGAAGGGTCTGACTGTCTGCTATGTGTTAGGGTTTTTTATATGGCCCTTACTGGTCCCACCATACCTGCTCTTCTTACAAACTCTTAATTATTGAGATAAATGTAGTATGTTAGGAAGTGCTGGAGTGCCAACTAGGAAGACCTTTATAGACCTTTTTGTTTATCTCCTGTTTACAGAGCATGCCTTCTCTAAAAATTCTTTTTCTAAAGTTGAGAAATATTAAATATACAAATGTACGGAGAACAAGGTCATGTCATGGATGGCCCCAGGCTTCCTAAGCACATCATGGCTACTAAGGCATGACACCATGCCCAGCCTCATATGCCTTTACTTTATATATCACTGGAGAAAGGTCTCCTCTTTTTTGAGGGTCCAGATGCTTCAGTATGTATAAAGTTACTGTGATTATGCCCTGCACCCTTCTCTGTCTGCGGTTCTAACACTCCTGCTACAATAGCTGTTCCTACTTTTTTTTTTTTTGTCATTTCTGACAGAACCTGAGTCTTCAGTTCTGACAGACACCCTAAAGAGCTCCCTAGAACTCGTTTTTTTTTACCCAAGCCTTGACCTTTATTATTTAAAAAAGCTGCATATTTATTTCACTTTCTGACTCTGTGTTTGTGCCTTCAACACCTTCACAACAAAGATTTTCTGCTCCTCAATAAGGAAAACCCGCTTGGTCCTGTCACAGACACACTTGGCACACATGGACCCACCGTAGGCCCTGCTGACATGCTTCTTTGTCTTAGACAACCTCATAAGGATGTTCGGTCTCCCAGCACGAACCCCTCGAAGCCTGCCTGGGCATACACCACATTCGGATTTAGGTGCTTTTCCAACCTTCTTGGTATAAAGGTAAACAATCCTATTGCCAGGGGTTTGAGACAGCCTAATTTTGTTAGAGGCTGTGTTGTAGGAAAGCCTACGACGGTATGTCAAACGCTGGACCACTCTGAGTGCCTCTAAGCACCGTCCCCATAGAACTTGGTTTTATTGTTTGTAAATTTGAGGGTTTTAGGCCTAAGTCTTTTCATGACTGACCACTCAGTAATCCATTCATTTTATGATCTTTAACAAAATTAAATAAAGGAAAAGTTATAGCTGATTTAGAAGGCATTGTATAGGGTTCCCATGTTGTAGGTTCTGGTGACCCAGGACCCTATTGTCTGAAGACATGAGAGGCCACTGAAGCCATCGGCCGAGACTCTTGTGAACAGGTAGAATGAGGACCATGCACATGGAGCAAAGAAGGTAGACAGCTAAGACAGACAGGCATTTGTTCCAGTTGGGTAGCACTACCCTCCTCATGTTCTTTGTGTTACAGCAGAAAAAGAGACTTCACCCAGGACATTCGTGGCTTATGGTTTTTGATATTTGTTTTACTTAATTGAGTATACATCCCAAGGCACTCATTTGTTTTTAAGCTTTTATACCATAAAATGTGTTTGGCCAAGTGTTGATGGCAAAAACCTAAGAGCAAATTTCAGACTAGGACTTTTGAGCAGTGTCAGAGAAAGTCAGGCCTTGCCTGTAAACTCTACACTGACAGTTTAAGAAAATGGATGATCTGATTTCTCATAAAGAGGGGGTAGCCTGGCGTGAAGGAGGTGATAAAAGAGAACAGGAAGGGGAGGAGTCATTAGTGTGGCCATCAGTGCCACCACAGCTCTCCTCTCCATTCCCTGTTCTCCGTCGTCTCACCTGTGATACCCTCACAGTCTTCACCCTTCCCTTTCTGCTGCTAACTCCCCCACTGCTACTCTCTCCTCTCACCTGTCTCCCTTCCTTGCTCCATGTCCATGGCCCACATTCTACCTGTCCAGGCCTCTTACTCCTACTTTTTTATACTCCTCTTTCCTATCTAAAATCCCTCTGACCTGTCCATGGCCTTTTCTCTTAACTGCTCATGCCCCTGCTGGCTCTTCACACCCTTCTCTCTTCTTATCTTCCTGCCTGTTCACACTTTTTACAGAATTCTTACATGTTCCCTTCCTATTTACAGCTCCCCTTTTTATCCCTCTTCCTTTCTCTTACCTGTCCATACTCTTCACTCTGCCTGTTCATTTTTTCATACTCAGACAATACCCAAATGTCATTTCTAGAGCTGGATTAGATGTACTTCCTTGCAAGTCTGTGGGGCCTTGCCCTGTTTGGAGCACTTGCCTTGTGGCTGCTCTGCTGTCCTTGACTCAGCTTCTTAAGCATCAGTACAGTGAGTGTCTTCAAGACTGCGGTTACCTAGCCTCATGTAAGCAGACAGTGTAGGCCTAAAGCCTCTCAACTGCATTTTACTGACTTGACCTTCAACATCAGTCTGGAGACTCCTCTCCTCAATATACTAAGGTCCCTCCCTACACATGAACTTTCTTCAGTTTGAGCCTAAACACACCTGGATGGTTTCCCCCTTATTTCTTACCTACTCCCCAAGTTTTCCTCCAGGAGCTGAGATTTGGCACCTAAGTCGTCACTGTCAATGCTTGCTCTCTGTGGATAGTTCTGTGAGGTTCTTTAGGACTAACTGCTCTCTCTGCTGTGTGTTTTCGTACTCCTTGTGTTCCTACCTCTGTCAGCTTATAAAGTGGGCAGCCGAGGATGCACTGCTCATGTGTTGGCTGAGGCTGCCTAAGAGAGGCTGGCAACTCAGCATTTCTGATCTGCCCTGCAGTTCTTATGCTTCTGATGTGGTCACAGGCTATTAAAGGCACAATAGGATTGTCTGTAACTTAGTATAAGTTGCTTGGCAACAATAAATGAAACTATTTCTTTAAGAAACTGTTTTGTGGTTTTTTGGGAAATTTTGAACTTGTCTTATTTCACTAAATACAGTGTTTTCAGAGTTTATACACATTGAAGAAAGTAAAGAGTCTTATTCCATTTTAAAGCTGGAAAACAGTCCATCATATGTGTTCTCTCCACATGATGTTTTGGTAACAGCAGATCCTCTTTACCTTTTGGTGATTGGGAATAATGCTGTTGGGAGTGGCTGGTATGCATTCTCTGAGTCTGTTCAGTTCTGGGTTTATAACATAGGAACAGTATTGCTGGGTGAGATGGTAATTCTGGGTGCTTTTGAGGAATTCACTGCTTTCCACAATGGCTGGCCATTCTATTCTTCTACTGACAGTGAAATACTTTCTCCTGTTCTATGAAGCGTCTTTGTTCTTGGATGTGTGTGGAGGATACTGATAAAATAGGAAACAGAATGACACTTTATCCCTTTTTTTTCTTTTTGAGACAGCTTTGCGCCTTTTTCCTGGAACTCACTTGGTAGCCCAGGCTGACCTCAAACTCACAGAGATCCCCTGGCTCTGCCTCCCAAGTGCTGGAATTAAAGGCATACGCCACCACCGCCCAGCTCAGAATGACACTTTAAGACGTATCTGGAAAGCAGCAGCCTGTAGCATGAATCTTAAATGATCTTATTAATGAGAACAAACCTGGAGCCAGGTATGGGGTGAATGCTGGAAGATCAGAGAAACAGAACAAGCCACAGCTTCCTCACCTCGCCAGTTCCTCAGCTAATACTGTTTCCTCAGACTGGAAGCCTCTCAGTCCTCATCTCAAATGGGTCTCAGCTGAACTGCTTCTCAAAAGCCTGAAAGCTTAACCAGCCTAGTTCCTGGTTTTCATGCCTTATATACCTTTCTGCTTTCTGCCCTTACTTCCTGAGATTAAAGGCTCACTTTCTGGGATTAAAGGCATGAGTCACCATGCCTGGCTGTTTCCAATGTGGCCTTGAACTCACAGAGATCCAGAGGGATTTCTGCCTCTGGAATGCTAGGATTAAAGGCATGAGTGCCACCATTTTCTAGCCAATGTATCTAGTGGCTGTTGTGTTCTCTGACCACAGATAAGTTTATTAGGGTGCACAATATTTTGGGGAACACAATACCACCATAGCATCCTGAGGGACTATGTGTGATCTACCCTTGCAGTAATATGTGGTCTGAAATGGTTCTCTGTAATGAAATGTTTATGTTCCTCTTTTGCACCTGTCTTGGGGACATAGATATAATCCCTAGCATTTGCAGAGGGTCTGGATGCGGTGGGATAGCACCAAGGCCCTCAGGAATCTGTACGTTTACAGGTGGAGACTGAAGCTGTACATTCATGTGTCCTGAGACCACGGTCCTACATAGAGATGCCAGGGATCAACTAGTCAGCTGTGGCCAAAAGCTGACACCAGCTATTTACTAGGCAAGAAACTAGTGGTGGTGTCTAACCCACCCAGCCTTCAAGTAGTGGGGGCTGCCCAGCTGACCCCATTCAAAGAGTAAAGCAAATAGTTCTGTATCAGCTCTAGGGTCTGAGCAGGGCCCTGCCTCGACCATAGGTGGGACACACTGGGACAGCACCTCATCCCTATCTACCATAGGTAAGCCAGACCCTCTCATTTCTCAATCATTAGTTTAATAAATTTTGAGACTTTTTTTTTTGTAAGCCAGGAAATATGGCAATTTGGTCTTGTCCATATAAGACAAATGGACAGGAGTTAAGTTTAAAAATCTGAACTGTCGGGCAGTGGTGGCGCACGCCTTTAATTCCAGCACTTGGGAGGCAGAGCTAGGTGGATCTCTGTGAGTTCGAGGCCAGCCTAGGCTACCAAGTGAGTTCCAGGAAAAGCACAAAGCTACACAGATAAACCCTGTCTTGGAAAAAAAAGAAATCTGAACTAAGCCACCCATTTGTGGTAACTTCATCAGCTGGGCAAAGCCAGTTCTTTGGAAATATTTTCCTCTGCTTATGTTGACCTCAATGGTACAATGTCCCTGTCCTTGGACCTGAGCTGATTGGCATGGTGTTCATATGTATAATGACATCATGGGACACAAGGTATCCACAAAGCACTAAAACATGGCAGCTTGTTTGCCAGCCACAACCTTTGAGAGGGGTTTCTTTGTACCTGAGTGTGGTGAGAAGGACCCTCTGGAAACCAGGTGCTTCCCAAACCCTTGGGAGAGAGAGACTCCTTAGTCTGGTTGACTAGCATTCACAGGTGCCATGCCACTAGTAAAGAGATCCACATGCAGCATACCTGACTTGACAAAGTGATGTAGGTGGTATTTCACCCACAGAACTGAAGTTTCACCACAGAACTATCTAAAACAGGAGGGCCAGAAATATAAAATGAAGGTCTTCAACCCCTAGGATGCTGGTTGTGGACACTAGGAAATCTGGGCTGTCTTTGCATCCTTGCTCCCTGGGTATGTGAAGCCTGGACAGCCTGCCCCTTATCTGTTCTTCCCAGACAGGACAGAATCCCTGGATTCACTCTCTGTCCTGGGGTAGCAGTTCCCCACATCTCACTGACAACACCCATAGTTGTCACCATTGCATAACAAACCACTCCAAAGTTTAGTAGCATAAAAGTTTGTTGCTGTAGGTCAGTTTTGTGAATAAATGGCCCCTATTAGTGGAGTCTGCAGAGAGCCCAGGGCCTGGGCTGGATATCTTTCCTCCTGCCTTCCTCTGCCTTTCTTGCTGGAACAGTGGGGTCTGGCCCTGTCTACACACAGCCAGTTTGGGATCAGGACTTTGTACCTGGTGCTAGCCTTTTCCAGGTAAATATCCAAGAGTTTCTGAGTTCTGACTATGGCTGGTATCACTGTCTGGTGGTTTGAAGTCTCAGCTGCTGTGTCCAGGCAGGCCCTGAACACTGCCTACAGCTGTAGTAGTCAGGGCTACTTTGCTGCCCACAGTTCACCCAGTGCTGCTTCTGACAAAAATGTTCCCTGCTCTTAGACCAGGGCAGCACGGTGCCCGTGGCCTCCAGGCCTACAACTACTTCCCTGAGTGCCACCTCCCTTATGTACTTCCCCTCTCCTGTGGCCTTTCTTGGAAGGTCTCGTGTTCCATGTTCATCAGCTCCTTACTTCTGTCCCATCTTACTTCTTTTCAGTCTCTAATCAGGTCTTGTCCCTTTCTCATAGATCACCTTGCTTTATCCTCTTGTTTGCCTTTCTGCCTCTCCAAGAAGGACCCTGATTGAGCTACTGTGCAGGAAGCTGATTGGCCAGTGAGTTGACTGACCTCCTAGGCTAGTAGCGGTTAGGCTGAGTGTGTGGCCTGTGCTGTGGGAGTGTGTGCCACCTCTGTAGTATTTTTAAAATGGCAGGAAGGAGTCACACCAACAGGGCCCATGTGAGAGGTTTATTGAGGGGAGAGGAGAAAAGGGACAGAGAAGGAGGCAGAGACTGGTCCCTGGGGACAAGAGCGAAGGAAGAGAAAGAGATGGGAGATATACAAAGCCCACCTTTTATAAGGAAAACATAGCAAATGCACACAGGTGCTCTTACTGGCTGCAGCTGAGGACATATCCTGTCAGGACCCTAAAGACAGCCAGTACAGATGCCTGAATACTAACAACCTCAGCGTCAGGTGACTTGGACCACAGATGCCTAGTAAGCCTTTGTTGTCCCACCTCTTCACCCTTGCCTCCCTTGGCATTTCTTCTAGCCATTGTTGGAAATGAACAGATGCATCAGCTGTCAGAGGAGTGCACAGAGAGAGTACCTGGTATTAGGGCCTGTGAAAATCAAGGTCTACACTTCATTTTTCTTAACTTTCAAAGGCTAAGATTTTTAATTTTGGTGAAATCCACTTTCAGTTTGTGAGTTTATATCCCATTTTCAAACACTCTGCCCAACTTGCAAACATTTTATTACATATTTTCTTCTAGAAATTTTAGTTAGGACTCTTACGTTCATTCCTAACATTCATGGTCAGCTAAGTTTGTGTGTGGCGTGATGCTGAGGTTCATTGTTCTCTATGTGGATGTCCAGTTCCAGCACTTGCTATCCCTCTTTTTCTTCACTGTGGCACTTCTGTTGAAAATGAACATGTGCATGTGGACCCACTTGGAGATTTGCTGTGTACATCTGTCCTTACTTCAGTAAGTTTTCATTACATTGTACAAGTGTTTTTCCACTTTTGTAGAAATATTTTAGCTGATTTTTAAATTATCTTAAATTTAGAATTTCCACAAAATCTAAGATTCTTAGATGGCATTGACTAAGAGGCCAATTCATAGAATATGGTTAGATGTTCCTTAATTATTAGAATTGTTATATAGTTTTCATTCATAAGTCATGCACACTTTACTAAATTCATCTCTTAAGTATTTTGTATTATGATGATGTTATAAATAGTCTTAAATTTTTAGCTTCTAGCTGTTGCTAGAAGGGCGAGTAGCTTTTTTGGATATCCCTAGGTTTGTTGACACATGGTCATATTATAGACAATTTGAATGCCATAAAATTGATGTTTATGTTTGTTGTGTTGGGTAGAGGTTCCCAGGTGTCCAACTATGAAGTACACTAGCCAGAAAATAATTTGGGATGTTTTGGCAAACAAAAGTTGAAAATGGTAGCTCAATTTTTGCTTTCTGATAATTTCCAAATACCAGCATGAGATTCTTTTCCCCTGATGGCCAAAGAAAGGTACATACAGAGCACAATTTTAGGGGGATGATGCTTGCTTGTAGTAAGCTGCTGAGTATTGGTGATTGGAGGCTTCAGGGCCTCCGAGCTCTCTTACTCACATGCTAAAGCTGACTCCTGGGAGCTGCTGGAAGGTGCTGGACCAGACTATATGCTGCCACATCCCACAGCAGAGATGCTAAGTGGAGACCTTTTAAAAATGATGGAGACTTACCACATTGCCTGGTTTTTGTAGCTAGGGTTTTTCTGGTCCTGCCTGGCCCACAGTCAGGACAAATCTTTCTCACCCACCAGTCCCACAGCCACTCAGATCCAACCAAGTAAACACACAGAAACTTATATTATTTATAAACTGTATGGTTGTGGCAGGCTTCTAGCTAGCTGTTCTTATATCTTAAATCAACCCATTTCTATGTGGCTCGTGGCTTACCAGTATCTTAACATCTTCTCATGGCAGCAGCTGGCAGCATCTCTCTGCCTCAGCCTTCCACTTTCCAGAATCTCCTCTCTGCTTGTCCCACCTATACTTCCTGATGACTACTGGCCAATCAGCATTTTATTTACACAGAGCCATATCCACTGCAGGTTTTGGTGTATCTAGTGAATCACCTGAGTGACTGACTCGTGGGTTGGCCCATACTGTAGCTGGAGTTTTCTCTCCAGGTCCACCAAGGCCCAGCAGTCTAACAGCCCAATCTCACTTGTCATGGCAGTGGCTTGCAGCATCTTGGCTTCAGCTTTCCATCTCCCAGAATTCTTCTCCTCCTTGTCCCGCCTACCCTCTCCTTCCTGCCTGACTACTGGCCAATCAGAGTTTTGTTTATCAGTCAATCATCCACACCATACTATCCCTCTTGTCTGTGTGTCTGAGCCTACAGAGCTCACACTCCAAATGTCCCACTGTAATATGAGGCTCAGAGCAGCCAAGAGCTGCAGAAGGGACGGGTCAGATGTATGTTGGGCATTCTCTGCCCAGCTGTGGGGCCTGTGGTACTAAGGGATTATGATGGGGTAGAGCCATCCAACATAGTTCTGCTGTCACAGCATGTCTTAAAAAAACAAAAACCTCAAACCTACAATGAGGATGTAGCTTCGGCAGAGCATTTGCCAACCATGTGCAAGGCCTTGGTTTCTGTCCTCAGCACTGTCATGCAGCCCCATGCACCTTCAACCCTTGACTAGGCCAGAAATGACAGGTCACAGAAATAAGGGATGAGGACAGGTGAAAAAACAAAAAAGACTGGCTGGAAAAAAGTGATTCTGAACCTAGATAGAGCAAGGTTACTTGTCTATGGGTTCTGACTATTGTCCTGGGACTTCAGCAGGTGGGGCCCTGTGAACCATAAGGTTGTCCTAGATACTGTGGAGGACTGTTCCCCTTCCAGAGGCCAGATGTTCCCACTTCCCTTTGGCTCCACTAGGCTGTGGCTCTCTGAGAGATGTGTCACCTCATATTTGAGTGCCATGGCTGTGGTTCGTTTCTGCAGATCCTTGCTGTGTGTGTGTGCCCTGCTTCTGCCCTTTTGTGTCAGGAGGTAGCACAAAGAAATCATTTGATTCCTTCCTTAGCTTCCATGTCTGTATCTGATGGGCCTTAAGAGGGTTCTGTAGTTTGGTACCTGTAAATAACACTGGCCACAGGCCACTGCTGTGTATCTGAGGTTATGTTGTGGCCAGTTTGGTGATTATCTCAAAGAAAAGTACAGCCTCAGACATCTTGGCAACCTGTTACCACCAATAGGGTGCTGTGTGGGGCCTCATTAGCTCAGCCAGGCCTCTAACCCTGGAAACAGGAAGTCTGCTCACTCACTGTGACTTCAATGACCTTTTGCTCATCCAGGATTCTTGCAGCTATGACAAAGGCATTTCAGGAGTTAGTGACAATCCTTGGAAGTCCTTTGTTGACGCCACACCCAACTAACCACTAATGGCCTCCATCTTCTTTCCTGCACTTCACTGGGTGGGAGCAGGGCTGAGTAGAAGAGCTATAGTATGTCACAGGATTCTTAACCAGTCTTCCTCAAGGGATTCAGGAACCACAAAGTGCTGAGTGCTAACCTCCCCGCCCACACACACACACCTTGTTTCTCTTGTTTTACCACAGCTTGGTCCGCAGGAGGAGCAAGTACTGTTGATCCATTCCATAGACTTGGAAACTTAAGTTTAAGCCTTTCCCAGGGATGAGGGAGTCTTAAGACCTGTGTTATCAAGTTCCCTGTAGGCAGCGCTCCATCTGGCCTAGCACCTACTGGTAAAGGAGAGCTATAGAGACCTCTACATCTATCCTGCTTAACACAAATCTAGAGTTACTGGGGATAGGGACCCTCAACTGAAGAATTTCCTTGATTGTACTGGCCTGTACCTGGGTCAGAGATTTCTTTCATAACCTGGTAACTGGATAATTTTGGCATTCTAGACTAGGTCCAAAGACTGCTATGTTCTAGTCTTATGGTCCTCCACTAGAGAACTCTGGATCCCTGCCTCAGGACAATCTCTGGAAACCTCTGAGTCTGAACCTCAAAATTGGTGATGGGACACTGTGCACTGGGGCCTCAAATACTCAACAGAATACTGCTGGGTGGCAGCCTCACAGACCTCAGTGGGAGGTTGCTGGGTGGAAACTTCATGAACTGAAGTAGGAGAACAAAAACACTGGGTTTCAGCTTCCTGAGCAAGATTCTTCTTTTAATTTTGTACCAGGAGCTTGTGGAGATGGCTAGCCAAGATTATGGTTATCTCAGATACAACATGTTGGTAATAAAGATACCAGAATATCAAGATCTCAGGGTACCTTTAGGGTCCCACCAATTTGTGTGAAACAGGCTGTGCATTGTACACTTAACATGTGGAATGTGTTCTTTATCTTTACCAAACATTACTTCTACCAGTCAAGACTCCAGGTGAACTGCTTTCAGACTCATTATGTACTCTGTGTGGAATCGGCTGGGTAGCTTGGTGTGATCTCTAAGTACCTTCTCATTACCAGCGCTGCATGAGTGTCTAAAACCTCCTGGAAGTAGTCATAAGACACAAGCCTCACTGTAGGCAACTGGTACAACAGCAAATTTACTTCACAATTGTTTTTAATCGTAAAGTACACCTGGATTTCACCATTTGAGTACTTTTTCTTTTTGCACAGCTCAGTGGCATATTTATATGTTTATGTGGCCATCACCACCTCCAGAACTTTCTATCTTCCCAAACTGAGACTGTTCTCACTGAGTATTGATCTCACCCCCATCACAGGCCTGGTAATAGCTTCCTTGTCTCTAGGAGTTGAACAATTCTAGGGCCTCATAAATGGAGCCTCACAAGTCTGTTACTAGTTTCTTCACCTGGCATAATGTCTATAGGGTCATCCATGTTTCAGCAGCTGTCAGGACCTCTTCCCTTGGGACTGAGTCAGAAGACCCTGTGATGTGCTTGGGCAACATGTTTATCCACGTTTGCCTCCATCTTCTGGCTGCTATGAGTGTAAGTTTACAGACATCTGTTCCAAGCCCACTTTCAGTTCTCGGGTGTGTACCCACAAGAGGAATTGCCAGATCATACAGTAATTCTAGTTTCAATTTTTTTGAGGAACTGCCAAACTATTTTTCACAGCAGTTGTACCATCAGTGGTGAGGGTAAGGGAGTCCCTGATTTCTCCATAGCCTTATCATGTATCCATAGCATCTGATTGGGCTAGGCTGGGGGGGGGGGGGGGTGCTGATAGCAAATTCCTATTAGGAGCAAAGATGCACCTGGTGCCAAGAAAAGCTGAGCAGCTGTTCACGTATGTGTTGAGCTCACTGTACCTTCTGTGGAGAAATGCCAGATCACATCTTTTGCCAATTTTAATTAGGTTTTCATTGTTGTGTGTGTATATATATATATATATATATAGTGTGTGTGTGTAGTGCACATGTGTGTATATATGTGTGTGTGTGTGTATGTGTGTGTACACACACACACACACATGCACACACATGTGTTACAAACTTTTCTGGTCACCTCATTTCATAAAGATCTGCTTGTGCTAGAGAATGTGGGAATCCTTTCCTGGTTATTGTCATCCCTTTTCAGCAGAGCTGGTCCAGGTGTTTCAGGACCCTGAAGAAGGTGCTACAACTCTCTTGTACCCTGCAGGGCATCTTTCTTCTTCTCATCTCCCTGTGAGGAAGGAGCCTTGTTCTTATCTCTTATTGTCACCTCAGTGAGATCCTGAAGTGCCCAAGCCAGATACCCTGATGTCATACTTGGGAACTGGGCAAAGTGGAGAGCCCTCTACACTAAGAATACCAGCAAGCCTAGCCTGTATCTCTCCACTACTGTCCCTGTGCCCCCAGCAGAGGTAGAGGAGAAGGTATGAAGTGACCAGATGCCTGACACCCATCCCTTGCTCACCAGCAGAGGTGACTTGTTTTATGCCCTGGATTTATAGCATCCCTGAAAATTGTAGCATCCCTGAAACTGCCAAAGGTTGCTTTTCTTCCAAGGCAGCTCTGGATTTCTTATAATGAGTCCTAAGCTTAACAACATCTCCTGTCTCCTGAGGGAAACCATGACCCTGAGGCCTCTGGTCCTCTCAAGCTTTTTTGCTCATGTGAGCTTGTTGTAGTGGTAAGAGGGGAATGATCAGGCAGGGTTATTTTATATCTTGTTGGGGTCATAGGAAAAGGGAGATATATGTACTCAGAATCACCTGCTGCCCGGTTGCATCCCTGTTTGGGGACCCAGCTCACTGACCACTGAACATGTTACATTTTACATCTTGACAGGTGAAAACATAGGATTAGTCCAAGAGTAAATAAATAGCCATTTAAATGATGATAAAACCCATGACTATAAGTTCCTAAAGCATGGAAGCCTTGTAAGTGCTGTCTTATAGGAAACCGAACTTAACCCCAAGCAGAAACAAGTTCTTAAATTAGCACCTGCCTGAAGGGCTAGAGTCATTGGAGCTGCCCACTTACTCAGAACCCTGTTGCTTGCTCTTCCTTGGCTCCTCCTATATTGCCAAGTCCACCACTAGTCAGCCATTCAGTACATGTGTCCACAGGTGGTCTATACCTATACGTGTGTGTGTGTGTGTGTGTGTGTGTGTGTGTGTGTGTGTATGTGTGTGTGTGTGTGTATGTGTGCGCGCACGCGCGCGCGCGCTGCAGATTGATGTACTGTGCTAGACTTTACTCAGCCTTGACCAAGCTTAACATCCCTTCAAGATAAGAGCCACAAAGACACTAGGAATAGAAGGAACATTCCTCACTGTATTCAAGGCTGTGTGCCGTAGCTGTAGCTAGAGATAACATTAGACAGAGTGAAGAAAATAAAAAACATTTCTTCTAAAATATCAGTGAAATAAAGGTATCCACTCTACTTTTTCAGTGTGGTGCTTGAAAGTCCAACCTAGAGCAATAGCAAGAGGAAGAAAAGGAATGAAATAAGAAAGCAAGAAGTCAATTTATTCCTATTTGCACCCAATATTATCCTATACTTAAAGGACACCCCCAAAAAACTCCACCAAAACACTTTTACATCTGTTAAACACTTTCAGCAAAGGATCAGGAGTTAAAACCCACTATAAAAATCAGTAACTTTTTATACACCAATAAGGAACTTACTAAGAAATTTTCATAATAACATCACTAAAAATACCTAAAAACCACCCTAATTAGGAAGATGAAGGACCTCTACAAGAGAACTCTTAAAACTGGGAATTGACTTGAAGACAATTTGAAGATGAAAAGACCTCCCATGCTGATGAATTGGGAAAATTAATACTGTGAAAATGGCTATATATAGTGATATTTTATTTGTATTGAAATGTGATTTTATTTGTATGTCAATAAAGTTGCCTTGAGGTCAGAGCAAGCCAGAGCAGAAGCTGGGCAGTAGTGGTGCATGCCTTTAATCCCAGCACTTGGGAGGCAGAGCTAGGCGGATCTCTGTGTGTTCAAGGACACAGCCAGCATGGCAGACACACGCCTTTAATCTCAATACCAACCATAGAAGACCTGGAGGTCTGTACAAACAGGCAGTGACGAGGAGGTCATGTGGCTGGGTTTATAACCAATGAGAAAACAGAACAGAAAGTCTTTAAATAGACAGGACACACAGAAGTAGGTCTCTTGTGGAGAGGAAGAACAGCAGAAGCAGTGAAGGGTAAGGTTTTCCGCTCTTGCTCTGACCTCGTGGTTTTTAACTCTGCAATTGGTTCTGTGTTTCTTATTTAACAAGCCAGTTACATCTACAGCTATACCACCAAATTATTTTACAGATTTATAGCAATCCCTATAAAAACTCCAATAATGCCAGGCGGTGGTAGTGCTCACTTAATCCCAGCACCTGGGAGTCAGAGGCAGAAGGATATCTGTGAGTTCGAGGCCAGCCTGGTCTACAGAGTGAGTTCCAGGATGGCCAAAGCTACACAGAGAAACCCTGACTCAAAAAAAAAAAAAAAAAAAAAAGAAAGAAAGAAAGAAAGAAAGAAAAATCAGGTAACAAAAAATTTACATAAAAGCATAAAGGACTCTTAAGAGCCAAAGCAATCTTAAGCAGAAAGCAATGGTATAGTTATCATAATACCTGATTTCAAATTATACTACAGAGCCATAATAACAAAACACAGTGGTACAAAATCAGGCATACAAATCAATGGAGTGGAAGATTTATAAATCAGACTTCTTTGGACCACCAACTCCTGAATAAAGACACAGACTTTTTATTAATTATGAAAGCTTGGCCTTAGCTTAGGCTTGTTCCCAACTAGCTCTTATAACTTAAATTAATGTGTTTGTATTAATCTACATTCTGCCACGTGGCTCATTATCTCCTACTGTGTTGCTAGTGAATCTCTTATGTCACTTTTTCCCCAGAGTTCCTCTCTTTGCCTGGAAGTCCCACCTATCCTCTCTTGCCTAGCTGTTGGCCATTCAGCTCCTTATTAAACCAATTGGAAGGTGACTTAGGCAGGTGAAGAAGGGAAGACCAGAGACACATCTTTACACAGTGATCAAATATCACACAAGATAAACCATACTGTAAGAGATCAGTATTGTCTCAGGATACCCCAAGACCAAGTTCTCAGCACAAAGATTTATTTGCCCCAAAGGGACAAAAGGTAGGGATAAGGGACAAAGACAGGAGATAGAGGATGGAGGAGAAGGGGAAGAGAACAAGGGAGAGGGGGCAAGGGGTACTTGTCCCAGATGGGGCCAAAGGACTGTCTCTGAGGAGACAAATGGGGAAAATGGCAGTTTATAAAGGTTAAAGGGGGAAACCCTGTGTTAGGATGAGGTGTTTAATTTTAATTGGACTTATTAATTCGGTGAGCTAAAGGGGGCTTTAGATTGCTGGACTTCAATACTTTGATAGCTGGACCTTGATAGTTAGCCTCAGGAGAAGGAAGTAGCCAAATAAGGGAATAGGCCTGGAGGCAAGCTTCAGAAATGTAATCTAATGGTTTTTAGCAAGGCAGAGGGGAGAGGGGAGAAGGGCAGGGCCTGCCAGAGCCATGTTTGCCAGGCTCAGGCTGGCTAGAGTCCTTTCACATGCAGCCACAGCCACCTAATTAAAATTTTTTAAGTATTTGTTTTTAATTCCTGAATATGGGTGTTTTGCCTGAATGTATGCAGTGCCACTGGAGGCCACAATGTGGTACCTGATCCCCTGGAACTTACAGATGTTTGTTAGCAGCCATGTGGGTACTTGGAACTGAACCCAGATCCTCTAGGAGAGAGCAGGTTCCCTTAACTGCTGACCCATCTCTCCAGAGATGCCAAAAACACATTGAAGAAAAAACTGTGCCTACAACAATTGATGCTGGGAAAACTGGCATGCACTCTATCAACTGAACTACATCTCCAGCTTGAAAGTATTTTCTTAGTATTATTTTTCGAGTGCTTATTACTAGTACCTAGAATCCAGTTGAATTTTTGCTTTGCTGACCTCACTTATTGACAAAGATTTTTTTTTTTTTTTTGGTGTGTGTGTGTGTGTTTTCTCCTTGGGGTTTTTTATTTACATAATCATGTAATCTTCAAATAGAGTTTCTTTCCAAAATGGGTTCTATTTATTAATTGTCCACTTGCACTGGCTAGAATTTCCACTCACAGTGTTGAACAAGGATTGTAGATGTAACCGTCTTGTTAAATAAGAAACACAGAACCAATTGCAGAGTTAAAAACCACGAGGTCAGAGCAAGAGCGGAAAACCTTACCCTTCACTGCTTCTGCTGTTCTTCCTCTCCGCAAGAGAGCTACCTCTGTGTGTCCTATCTTTTTTATAGATTTTCTGTTCTGTTTTCTCATTGGTTGTAAACCCAGCCACATGACCTCCTATGGTTGGTATTGAGATTAAGGCGTGTGTCTGCCATGCTGGCTGTGTCCTTGAACACACAGAGATCTACCTAGCTCTGCCTCCCAAGTGCTGGAATTAAAGGCGTGCACCACTACCGCTCAGCTTCTGTTCTGGCTTGCTCTGACCTCAAGGCAACTTTATTGACATACAAATAAAATCACATTTCAATACAAATAAAATATCACTATAAGGGATAATGAGAACAGACATTCCTGACCTCAGGGGCAACCTTCCAACATCTTATCATGTTAAGTATGGTATCAGCTGTGGGTTTTTCTTAAGCTCTCCTTAGCAAGTTCAGGAAATACATTCGACTCTTAAAGCAGTATCCCTTTTATGTATTTTTGAGGTAAGGTCTCACTGTGGCGCTCTAGCTGACCTGGAACTTGCTATATAGGCCTCACACTCACAGAGATCGGTCTGCCTCTGCCTCCTGAATGCTGAGATTAAAGGCAAGCACCATGCTTGGCAAGTATCCCCATTTTAGATGTAAAAGCCGAGGCTCAGAAAGGTTAAACCACCTTCCCCTGGGTTACAGACCTTGTCAAGAGCTAGCAACTCCAGAGAGTAGCACTTGAGGCTCTAAACTGGAACCATTAGCAAGGCCTCTCCAATGGGGCAGAGCTTCAGCCTTGGGACAACCTCTGGTTCTGTCTTTTTGGACATCCAAATCTAGTATAAGGATTCTAGCTCCAGGAAGCAGGAAGGACAGTGATGGGGTAGATGACTGTACCTTTTAACAGATTTAATCCTTAAGCCTGAAGTTGGATGCTTTTAGGGTTCCCAGGGTCCTATTGTGTGTCAGTCAGTATTGGAACACATAGACCCACCTCGTTTGAGCTCCCCACATGTGGCACCTGAGTGTGAGTGTAGATTATCAGAACTACCAGATACCCTTGATAAGAACCTGGAAGAAATCCCTTACTCCTCTTCCAACATCTGGCTGCCTGTCAGATGTCTGGTGTCAATGACTCTCAGGGACTGAAGCTGCCCAGGTAGGACCTGACTTTGAAGGCACCGAGGGAAGAAGGCTTTTATAGAAATGATATTGGCATGGTCCCTTGCCCATGGGTCCCTCATCTGCTTGAGCTGCCACCTCTAAGCTGTTGAGGGTGGACATAGAAACTTGTCCAGGCACTCCTGGATCCTAGCTCCCCCAGTTGTCAGTGTCTGCTCTGTCCCTTGTGCCTCCCCCACTGCCTGAACAGTCTGTCCCTGACTCCCCATTGAAGCAGCCTGCAGACATCCTTATAAAAACAAATTTAACTCTCTTCCTTTTATTGGGACAGATAGAAAGAAATTGATGAGAGAGCGAGAGAGGGGGGTGAAGGAGAGAATATACCTCATTTCTTTTTGACAGCCATTTCTTTGGAGGGAGATTGTCACTCCAGTAGGAACTGAACCAGACTTTAGGGAGGAAGGGTCCCTTTGATGTCCTTTTCTTGGTGTGAAGTGCTTAAAAGCCTAGGACCTTGGGTTCTCTGTACCCTGGGATGTGGTGTGGTAGTCACCACTGATAACAGGCCTGCTCAGCCACCATAGCCTGGATCTTAGCCACATAGCTGACCTTCACCACTCAAATGGGCACTAAAACCATAGAGATCTGTTTGAGTGCAGTGGCCTTGAGGTGGTCATCATGCCTTAGACACTCACCACTGGAGAGTCCTCCTGCTACTGTAGCAGAAAAAGGGGACCGCTAACCAGGGCAGACTCCTGAAGCAGATGACACAGAAGAGGGCTTTCAAGGATTGTGGCCTTCTTCCCCATGGGGCAGACCTGGCTTAGAGATTCTTCCTCACTGTTGTCTTCTTTGAGAGCTGACTTTTTTATTTTTTTGAGCTAGAGTTTCGTGTAGCCCAGGCTGACCTTGAACTCCTGATCTTACAGCTGTAGCCTCCTGAGTGTTGAGATTACAAGTGTGGTTTTAAAATTGTTTAAACATTGATTGATCGGTCAATCGGTTGATTGATTGATTGATCCTCTATGTGAGAATGCTCCTTCCATCATGTGGAGGTCAGAGGACTGCTTGGGAGAGACTGTTTTCTCTTTCCATGTCAGTTTCTAGAGACTGGGCTCAAGCTATCAGGCTTGGTGGCAAGAACCTTTATTCATTAAACCTAATTTAAATTTTTTTCTTTTTATTACTTATGTATTCATTCATGTGTATGTTTACATTGGCATACCAGTGCTTAGATTATAGGTGTGTGTTACCACATCCAACAAGATTTGGCTGCTCTTTTGCCTTTCTGATATAGACGTTTGTCCTGAGTTCAGCTGAAGCTGGACCCAGACCATTTGAAATCAGGGAAATGCAAGCTTATTGAAATCTTCCTACCAGGAGGTTCACTGTGGGCACCCCACATCAGTGTGGGAGGGTGTCCTAGGGAAGTGCCTTTTAACTAAAAACATGTTGGTCAGGGGTTTTAAAGGATGCATAGGAGTTGGCTACTAAGAAGGCAGAGCAGTGTATGAAAATGCATGGGTATGTTCCAAGTGCATGGAAAGCCCAGAGTTATAAGCAATGGAGGCACAGAGCTTAAATGAGTACTGTGGTGTACTAGATTTGGTGCCTAGTGATTCATGCACTTTATCTCAGCTGATCCTCTTGACAGCCCAGACTTCTCTTGGCAGAGCACTGGGTTTTGCCAAATGCTGAGCATCTATTTAGGTTCTTGTCCTCAATCCATTTCTGGTGCATTTGTCCTGGGGTAAATACCACCTACTCATGAGTATGGTCCTTTTCTGTGACGGCTAAACTCAGTTCACTAGCATTTTGTTGGATCTATTCATAAGGAACATGTGTGTGCTGCTTTCTTGTGTTGTTTTGTTTTTTGCCTGGCTTTGATCTGGTGATCCTGGCTACATAGAGTGATTTAGAAAGACTTCTCTGCACAACTGTTTTTGGAAAAGATTGTGAAGAGTGTGTTGGTTCTTTAAGCATTTGGCAGCATTCACCAGCAACCCACCTGGGCTTTTTTTTTTTTTTTTTTTTTGTGAGAAGGCTCAATAGAAATTACTCAGGTTTTCTGTCTTGAGTCAATCCTGACATTTATGCCATTCTAGGAAGCCATATTCAGCTTCAGTACCTAGTTGTCATTGGTATTCTTTCATGCTGCTTCAGATTTCTTTTCTTGTAGTTAACGCAGTGTGTTTACTGTCTGTCCCCACACACAGCTTCACCTCCTGCATAAGCAGAGGGTTCTCTGATATGCTTAGCAGTGAGCATCAGCTGGAGAGTGGAGACCTGGAAGTGGCCTCAGTTAATTTCCTCCTGTCTGTCTTGTGGGCCAGTCTCTGAAGCATGCTTTGAATCCTAGTACCCACAAAGAAGGGGCATAAATTCTTTTGTCATTTTCTTAATGACACATGAGCAACAGACTGTAGGCTGTTTCTAACAAGCTGTCCTTTTGTGTAATGACATTGGTGCTAATTGCTCTTAGGTGTACACCTCCCACGGCCCCACAGTGATCATGCCAACGTGGTTCTGCTCTCGGGCCTGGTTTTCTCATGTGGGCCCATTTGATGAAGGAGGACAGGTAAGTAACACCCAGTAGAACTTGGGCTCTTTGTGGGTTCCCCCGCAGGTCAGGGTTTTCAGGAAATTACTTCCCAGCATTCCTGTGGTATTTATAATTTTGCTAACTGCAGTGGATTTTGGTAAACATGCCCTGATCCACTTCTCTGGTGGGTTCTGCTCTCGGGCCTTGTTTTCCCATGTGGGCCCATTTTATGAAGGAGGGACAGGTAAGTAACATCCAATAGAACTTGGACTCTTTGTGGGTTCCCCTGCAGGCCAGGGTTTTCAGGAAACTACTTCCCAGCATTCCTGTGGTATTTATAATTTTGCTAACTGCAGTGGATATCGATGAACATGCCCTGATCCACTTCTCTGATGCATCTTTGTCTATGGGCCCACAGTACCTCATTCTGGATAATGGCTGTTGGTGGGAAACTGTAGGTGGTAAGGAAGGTGTTAGCTAGGTTGTCTCTATCCCTGGCTCTATTGGACCCTCAGGGCATATCTCCACCTACCTGTGAAAATGAGCCCAGGACTGGGTTGTATCCTGTAGGGAGTTGGCTGACTGGCCATTTGGCCATGATGTTCTTCCAAGCCCCTGCCTGGCAACAGTGAGCATTCTCATCCCCAGGCAACATCGCTGTATTGGTGAGCCTGACCCCAGCCTGAGCTGAGCCCTTCCTCAGATCTGTTTTGTATTATTTACTCTCCATTTTGGAACCGGTTTGAGTAGGTCTTGATTTTTCTATCCAAAATGTTCCCACCTCCACATCTTCCTGTTTGCTAAGGGTGTGTGATACAGCTCAGAGACTTGTCTTGAGTTTTGTTACTTGTGTACATTAATGTTTGATATGGGGGATGAGGAAGTGAATTTTCATTATGGCCATAATTGTTCTGCTTGAGAGAAGTGTACTTTCACCTCCCTGTCCCTCTGCTTATTTCCTGGTTCCTGGTTCAACATCGCCCCCTTCTGCCCATGATGTTAAAGTACAGCCTCATAACAGACTACTCAGGTGATACTCTTCCCTTTTATCTCAGCCTGCCTTGTGTTCTGACACCCAGCCTCTGCCCTGTTCAGCATCTCACTGAGGGCCTCCTGAAAAGCTAGCCTACCATCCTCTTATTCTCTGTTTTGGTGAGCTTTCCACTCCCAAGGCCATGCAGCTCTGTGCTCACTGATTATCCCCTGATTGTGTCTGTTGATAGTTTGCCCCAAAACCTTTTCTGCCCCACAAAGAATTTAAGGCAGAACTGAGACTTCAGACCCACATCTAGCTAACCCTCTGCTTCATCCTCATGTCTGTCTTAGAGTTCATGTCTTATCTGCTGAGAAAACAAGTTGCTAATTTCCATTTCTTTTGTGTGACCTGAACTACCTTAAATTACCCTTGAGTGTCAAGAATGGATTCTTTTACTGAGACAAAGTCTGGCTGTGGTGTCAGCTTGAGCACTAGCTTCTGGGCTCAAGCAATCCAGTGAGCTCTGCCTCCCAAATAGCTGGGCCCACAAGTGCCACCACACTTGACTCTGAGCAAAACAGCCTTCCATAGCATCTGACAGCCTGGGTCAGTACCCAGCATAGTGACCACTGTCCTCTGCCTTTTTCAGGGGGTACCAGAGGACCTGTTGTTCTTCTATGAGCACCTTAGGAAAGGGGGTGGCGTCTTCCGGGTGGACCACAACCTGCTCCTCTACCGCTACCACTTGTATGCAGCCACACATTCAGTCCTTGAGTAAGTAGAACATACCAAATTCTGGAGATACCTGGGATGGTTCAAGAACAGGTGAGATGCTGATGTGGCCAGGCCCAGATCACTTGTAAGTCACTGGTGGGATATAGGGCATATCACTAAAGTGTTAAGGGTGAGGTCAAAGTGTACTGTAGTACCTTGTAGGAAGCACTTCAGGGCCACTAGATGTCAGTGCCAAAGCCAAACACCAGTTTCCCTGATGGTGTGAAGTGAAGGCTTACTCTCAATTTGTTTTCTTTGCTCTTACCTAGCATGACTCACCATGGGATCCAGGAGGTCTGGCAGGTTAACCATGGTGGAAGGAGTTGTGACAGCTGGTGGCTGAGCTATCCATAGCTGATGAGCCCCTTCCACTTGTCTTTGGCTGGCCAGCTGTCCTTGGCCCTCCAAGCCCACTGATTAAAGATGTGGAACCAGGCTTGCTCTTAGTGTAAAAGAGAGAGCTTGTTAACTCTTCAGTCTGCACTGTGGATGAGAATGAGTGGTAGACCATGTTTCTCACTAAGTGGTCAAACTTCAGTCACATTAGCACATGAGGTTCAGCAATGCATATGAAACAGATACAGCAAGAGTAAAACTGTTTTAAAAATCAACTAGTGTGGTTTACATCATCCCATGTAAACTATACCTGAATTCAAACACACAGCACTGTTTCCAAAGAAGGAACCCCTTCCCACTATCCACTGATAGAGGTAGAAATTAGTGGCAAAGCACTGTGTGAGCTATCTGGATACCAAGGTGCAGGTGTTTCTGGTGCTGATTCTACTGGCTGATTGAAACACTACACTCACCTCACACATCATCACTCATCATCCTGTAGGGCACGTGAGTGTGAGATGCCTTGAGATCATATGGTCATTTGTGCAAGGGAGGTCCATCCCATGCTCATCTGTGAGGCTCAAGACACATGGGTGGTGACTTGCAGCCCACCCAGCAGGCACTCATCATGCCCCTCAACAGAGCAGCCTGTGTATACAGAGTTCACTCCTTTATGTTTGCACAGTAAGCTTTACCACCCACAGCATAAAAATAAGTGATCTAATAGGAGTTTCTGTGTTGGATTAAAGTCTTTAAGCTGTGAGCTGCAGCACCTCTCAGGATAACAGCTGTAATTATAACCTGAGGTTTGCTTAAGAGTTGCATTTGTCTAAACTATGAGAAGTCTCCAGGTGGCAATGTCTTGATTCTGTCATTTTTATTTCAAGCTCAAAATGGCCAGAATTTGTGTCATTTATCTTTGTGTATGTGTGGCATACCTCAGATACCAAAGGACATATAGGAGAATAGCATCTTTAGGAAATCAAACATTCCTTAAACTTGTGAGCTGCGGAACCTACTATGTTGCCCCTTCATCCCCTTTATACATGTACTGATGTTTCATCTTACAGACAGTATGTTTAGCCTCCTATGATACACATGCTGCCTATACTCTGCAAGCTGCTTGCTTCCTAGTGTCACAGTTGAGGTCTGTAGAGAAGTATGTTTCTGACCTTGTTCCCAAGGAAATAGGATACTGGATTTATGCCTTTATCAAATATTTGGAGAGAACCAGATAAGGCCCTTTCCCCAGATGAGTATAGCAATAGGATGTGTCTCAAAAGTAGGGATGAGGGGACCAGACATGGCACCACTGGTGTCCTAACCCCTGGTATCCAGCCTGAGACTACCTGTGCTGGTGTGGTACCTGTATGCCTCTAGCAAGGTTTTTATAGCCTTTTTTCTAGCCACAGATGCTGCTGACCAGTGGCTGTGCCTTCTGGGAATAGGGGCCCTTCCCTCCCCACCAGCCATCACTTACCCATGGACTCCTGTGTAGTAGCACAATGCTGAGTCTGATGTTCCAGCGTCTTCTCAAAAAGTTGCAGAAACCTAGGTATATGGGTCCAAGAAAACCAGTTCCCTAGCTACTGACCCCAGCTCTAAGTTGATGGTCTCTTAAAAAAAAAAAAAAGACAGACTTGCTGGGTGCCAGATGATACGTTCTCTAGGCAGAGTCCTAGGAGAAACAAGGCCAGTACAAGATGTTGCTAGCAAGGCACAGATGTCCAGCAGTTTCTGCATCATATCTTTTTATAACTGCCTGGACCCCCACCCCCAACCCCTATCACAGGCCACCTAACAAAACTCAGGATGCCAAGGACCTTATGTGCCTAGAGCCCAGTTGTGGTGGACATGTTTGTAATTGCTGTATGAAATCATTGGTGCCAGTGTTTGGGGGAACTACATTGACTTCAGTCTACAGTTAAACCCACCATCCTGCAAATAAACTTCACAGATAGAGCATGGCAGGATCAGGGTTTTTCTCACACAGACACCTAATGGACCCAGTCAGTGTGTGAGCAGGATATCATCAACACATCATCTGTGCTTGGTCTCTAGCAAGAGCTACTGTTGGACACATTTACTTACCTATGGCCATGCCACATACTTATATGCAGAAATGCACATGGGTAATCACTGCACATATACATGTATATCACACAAGTGCCCTGTACATATACTTTCATGGATTTGGTGCATACACATGCATACAGTGTACATCATGTCTTGCTCAGACACTGACCAAAACAGACCTCTTGTAGTGACCAAAGATATGGGGACAAACTCTCAGGTTGTCCTCAGAGCTTAAGTAAGGACAAGCAGCCCTCTAGGCAGGGCATTCCTTGAGGAGCCTGAGATAACAGAGGGGCTTAGTAGCCCCTGCTACATCTCCTCTGTGGATATAGCCATGAACCCTAACAGTGGGCTGTCTCCAAGCAGGTCTCCTGAAAAGGCCCTGGCAGAAGGCAGACAGGAAGGGGGAACACTTGTGGCTAGGATGAGTTTGGAGGTTGGCCTGCTGGCATACCACAGGGTCTGAGCAGCCTGTGCCTGGAGTTCCCTCACACTCACTTTGTCAAGAACCCTCACCCACACTTAGGCAGAGCAGACAGGCATGTCACTACCTCTGCTGGGGGTGCCTCAAAAAGGCAAGTCTTGCTTTTTAAACCTTTGATTCTACCCTTCTGCCTTTTGCTCCCATATTGAAACTGTCTGGACCATCACACTAAAGTTTGCTGAGGGATAAAAATCAGAAGGACCATTCTTGGCTTACAACATTGATGAAATATCAGACCCTTGCTTGAGGCCTGTGCTGTGAGATCAAGGTTCTCACTCTTAGGGTCTTCCATTTCCTTGGGTGACATTATGGCTCCAGAAAGGTACACTGTATGGGGCTGAAACATGTCCTCTTTGTAACTTTGTCTTATACAGGGGACACTGCAGCCATAGAGAGGATTGGTAAGGGTTCACAATTAAATGTTATTCACTTATGTGGTTCCCCAGAACCCCTAGGGAATCCCCTACCAAAAATCACTGAGCTCAGCACAACCCTAATTAGAACGTTTTAATATGGGAGGTCTCAGGAAAATGCTTTGATGTGGGTAGTGACACAAGAGATGCAGCCCTGAATACAAAGGAGGTGCCATCCAAAGGACCAGAGAGTCAGGGTCTGGGCAGAGAGACAGGGCTGGAAGGCCTGACCCTAAGATGAGGAACAGCAGGTGAGTAGAGCTCAGGGGGCCTGAGAAAGAACCAACCCTGGAGATCTGCATCCAAGGTCTTACTGCCCGGGAACAAGTCTGTCTGTGCCCAAAAAGGGACATCTTTGGGACTGTCTCTGAGGCAGAAATTTTACTTCCTAGTGTAAACTTGACTTTTTACCCAGACCTTTCTTGTGAGTATTGACTAACCTGGGAAATTGGACCAGGGTTATTGGGTCCACTGTAACTCCCTTTTCACTTTCTAACTCAAAAGGACTAGTTTCCATATCTAGAATTTGGGGCCTGGGGAGTTTGCTCTGACAGTGAAATGTTTGCTACAGAAACATGAGAACCTAAGTTCAACCCCAGCACCCACATAAAAAGCTAAGAGTGGCAACACACACCTGTAATACTAGTGCCGAGAAGGGAAACTAGAGGATCCCTGGAGCTCATTGGCTAGTTAGTCTTGCTGAGTTAGTGAGCTCAAGGTTCAACTTGGTCTCAAAAAATAAGATAATGATAAAGATACCTGACGCCAGCCACTGGCTTTTGTATGAATCTTCCTATATGTGCACACATGTATACATACCTGCCACATACTAGAGGCACTCATGTGCTAGTGGAACTGGCAACTATGGAGAGGCCCCATCCATCAAGTCTACATTTCTCAGGGTCCCACCTAGAAAGCAGGACCAATATGAGTGGCTTAAGGTTGCCCAAAGGTCATGCATGGGTTTACATGGTGGCTTGTGGTGACCTCTGTCTGTGACAGGTCTATGAATAGAGCCAGATCTCCCTTCGATATGGTTTAGACTTTGTGTGCCCCCACTCCTAAACAGGGTAAGCCTAAGTACACATGTGTGTCATTCATGTACGTCCCCAGGGCTAAGGGGTGAGGTGGCTCTGGAGCCCACAACATCTGGCCAGCCCTAGCTTTCCCTCTACTTGGCTACAGGATGACCATCTGGACCCATCGTGTCCACTTCCTGGAGGAACAAGTCCTACCTCATTGGAAGTTCTTCACCATTTGGAATGCAGGCAAGCAGGGACGTAGGTTATACCGCAGCCTGACTGCAACCAGCCGGCGCAAGGTAGGACCCTTTCCTCCTCATCCTATTGGCCACTATCCAGACTCCCACAATCCTATCACATCTTTATCCTATATCCATCATCATCATTTGACCTGCTGGCCCATGTTCACCCAGGTGGTGTCCTTCTGTGATGTTGATGAGAACAAGATCAGGAAGGGTTTTTACTGTCATGAGGACTCTCAGGTATGTAGCTATGTGGCAGAGCACCAAAGTACCTTACAGGGAAAGTTCGTCCATACCATGTCAGCTTTCCTTTACACTCATTCTGGCTCTTCACAAAAATGTAGCCCTCAGCCCTCAAAGAGTCTCCAGGATCCTTTAGGACTCTGCCCCTGTCCTCAGGGAGACTGCTACATATTCCTTCTATCTAAGCCTCAATGTTGGCATGCCAGAGTTGGTTCTTCGTGTGGTTATCAGGTATCTGGGGCTGCCAGAGACCAGGACACAACCACCTGTCCTACCCCTATTGGCCCAAGACACTCATCTGCTACTTGACCACAAGCTACTATGAGCAGAGGCTGTGGTTAGGATAGGTCCCAGAGAGCTCCTTCTATGTGAAGCCCTAGTGACTCATGGCTGGTACTATCTCTGTAGGAAAGACCCAAGCCGAAGGTCCCCATTCTGCATTTCCAAGCTGCCCAGTCGCCCTTTGTCATCTGTGTGAAGCTGGTAAGTGTTGGCCATGGCTGCAGGGCTCCTGGGTATCAGCCTTCCTACTCTGGCCATATGACCAAAACCAAGGATAAAACCTGACCATGGGCACTGGGGCAGCCCACTACCTATACCCTTATTGTAAATGAACTCTTACCCTGTGGCCCTAAAAACACCCTGAGCTAGGTTAGAGGCCACAGCTGTTGCTCTGTGGGCTGGAGGCAGCTGGGGAGTGGCCTGTGGATGCTAGAGGTGGGGGTGAGGTGAGCATGCCTGGTAACACCCTCATAAAGCTGTTCTCTATCCTTCCTTTAAACACTGAAAACCATTGTTCTGAGCCCAGCCACCACATTCAAAGTGCTGCGGTTCATGTTATTCAAAGGGCAGCCTTGCCCACATATAATAACAGCCTGGTGGTGACCAGTGGGGCCACAGGACCCTCCTTATCTGGTTCCTCTGCTTTTGGTCATGTGGGCATAGATGCCAAGCATCCTGTTTCTGTGGAAACCAAGGTTACTCGTGGTCAGTGCTAAACGGAATCCCACAGTCTTTCCAGGAAATGAGTCCCCAACAGCTGTGCCAAGCTGAAAATAACAAGACAGCAAGCTTCTTGCTGGAGCTAAGGCTGACCTTTCTTCATCTGGGTTCTGTTCCTTGGTTGGTCAAGCATGGCAGGCATTCCCTCTCAGGAGGCTGCTCTTTAGATATTATTCCCAGAATTCTTTAATGTGGTGACATTAAGTGATGACAGTGTAGTATTCTGCATAGGAAGTTCTTTCCTATACAGAACGTCATGTTTATTAACAGAAAGCATCCATCACAGTTCCCCTGGTCTGTGGAGGACTAGTGTGCCTGTCCATGTGACCTGCTCCAGGTCACTGACCATGTGCAGTCCTGCTGGTCAGTAGCCCTTTCTCCCATTGGTGGCTTTTCCTCACTGTAGTAAAATGGGCCTGTCTTTGCACTAAGGAGCTTCTGGGTATAGGCCGAGGCAGAGCCAAGCAGACCTTGTACCTCAGTCACTCTTGTCAAACTGCTCACCATTGGCCTCTGACACTGGCAGAGGATAGTCAGCATTCCTGCCACCCACCATCCTGCTCCAGCTTTGAGTCCAAGACAGTCTTCTTTCTGAAGATCTCACTGCAGACGCTGGCAAGTTGTCTGTGATTTGCTTGACAAATTTTGTTCTCTAATAGTTTTTCTCTTTCCAAGTCCTAATGGGAATTTCTAGATATCTACCTGGAGAGAGGCCATGGCCACCCTGAATGTTAGCAGCCCCAAGACAAGGTATTACCAGCTCCAAAGATAGTGCTGTCACTCTCTGTTACCAGTGATGGATATGGTGGGACTTCAGCCTCCAGCTGCAGCTGTCCACCACAGGTGTTGGGTCATACAGGGGATAGTAGATGGTGGGCCAAGCTATTGAGACAGTAGATGACATAGGTAGAACCTCAGCCTGTGTTTGAACCCATGGCTTCCAATCTTTGACAGCTCATTTCGGGTCATGGCAGGATTAGGCCTGGGTTCTAACCCCCCAAGAAAGTGAGACATGTCTAATTGTCTGCGTCTCCTGTGGAGTGATGTCACACAGTAGCAGATGATAATAGCCACACCTGGAAACAGGAACATAACAGCATTAAGCTGGTGATACTATGGAAAGACCTCTCCTTAACTCTGTTTCCACTGCTTACCAAGCATCTTCTAGCAGTCTGTAACATTTCTCTTAACACAGTAAGATAGACCTACTGCGATGTCTTATGTGTATGTGTGTGTGTGTGTGGTATCCTTGTTTGTGTTTGTGTATGCTAGTGGAGATCAGAGGTTGACACTGTCTTCTATTGCTATCATCATCATCATCATCATCATCGAGACAGGCTCTTTCACTGAACTTCCTGATCCAGCAAGACTAGCTAGCCAGCCAGCCAGCTCAAGGGGTTTTCCCGTCCCTGACTCCCCACTACTGGGATTGGCTGTATGCCACCACACCCAGCCTTTACAGTGGTGCTATGGATTGAACACAGGTCTGATGCTTGTGCAGAAAGCTTTGTGCTAAAGCCATTGCTAGCTCCAGAACTTTAATTTATAAACTGATGATACTTTTAGAGTAACTTACATTATTTGACTTTCCCCCTTGTAGAAGTTTGATTCATTCTGAGATGGATATTCTTGATCATGACATTTTACAGAGCACTGCTCACACCTTTATCTAGGACTTCTGCTTCTTAATTTTATCTGTGATACAACAAGAAGTTATTTTGATAGAGAGATTAACTAGGAATTCCTAGTTAATCTATTTTGTTCATCTGATTGTCCTAGCCTTGCATATTAGGCAGCCCATTCTCTTGATAGGGAATGCATTGGCTGAGATGGTCATTTCTGCTCCCTGGACTCTTTCTACCAATTACCTGCTCACATTCCAAGGCCTCACCACAGAGGGAGGCTACTCTTATTTTTCTCATTTAAATAAATTGCTGTATTGTGGCACATGACACACAGAAAATGGCTCAACAAAGGTTGGCAAGCACTGGCCTAAATGTCACATTTAGCCCTCCACCTGTTTCCATAAGTAGCCTTATTAGAATACAGAGGATGTGCACTCACAGAACAGTTACAACTTCCTTAAGGAACAGTGCAGATGTTGTTCCAAGGAGATGGGCACAGTGCCCAAACTGTCCTATGCAATGTGCCCAGCCTCAGAGAAGAGCTATGGGCAGCAGCAAGACACCACATGCAGCTCACAGCATGATGGCACCCACTGGTATGACACCTTCTTGGCATCAGCTTAGCACTATGTACACACACAGTAGGCTCATCTGTTTGCCACTCACGTGAATGGACTCCAACTTTTTGTTCTTATGTGTGGTTCCTCTCAGCACCTATGTGGTATAGACTATGGGATCTTGTTGGCATGTCAGGGCCCTTGCTTGTGGGAGTCAATAGTGTCCAGCTGTCATTATGCTGCTGTGAGCCTCCATTACTCTGGTTTATCCCAGAAGAGAAGTAGAAGTCAGGTTGTGACACCTCCAAAGGTCTGACTGTTTCTACCCTTTTGGAGAACTATCTTCCTGTGGTTGTGGGAATTTCTGACTTAAGGCTGAGCACCACTCATCTGGTGAAAATTTGGATTCCCCCTGCCATATTTATAATTCCCCCTGCCATATTTATAACTAGGCTTCCTCCTTTACTGGAGTGTGATGGCAGAATCCTCTACAGCTCTGGTGTTAACCCTCGTTGGCTTCATGTCCTGCAAACGCCATCTTCTTTCATGACTGTCTTCTCTCCCCCAGGAACACGTTAAATACAGGAGCATTTAGTGAGTAGTTCTGTGTTTAACAGTGCTAGGGCTCATGGGGGCAGAGTCTGACCTACCCTGGCCAGAGCCTGTTACTTCTCTGAATATGAGGAAGGGAAAGGAGAGGAAGTGAGAGGGAAAAGAGGAAGGGCAGCAGGTGTGGCCTCTGTGAACATTTCTGCTTTTCCAGGCAGAATGTCTTTCACTCGGGTGTCTTTCTTGTTCGTTCGTTCTTCCTTTCTTTCTTTCTTTCTTTCTTTCTTTCTTTCTTTCTTTCTTTCTTTCTTTCTTTCTTTCTTTCTTTCTTCTCTCTCTCTCTCTCTCTCTCTCTCTCTCTCTCTCTCTCTCTCTCTCTCTCTTTCTTTTTCTTTTTCAGACAGGATTTCTCTGTGTAGCCCTGGCTGTCTTGTGGAACTGGCTCTGTAGACCAGGCTGGCCTGGAACTCAGATCCACCTGCCTCTGCCTCCCAAGTGTTGGGATTAAAGGCATGCACCACCACCACCCAGCTCACTCAGGTGTTTCTATGCACTGGTAGCAATGATGGGACAAGATAGGGTCAGGGTCACAGCTCGGCTCAGAGGCCTCTTGTGGTGGCCCAAAGACAAGAGACTTAAGAGGAACAAAGTGGTCCCTCCTGTGTCCTGCCAGATTGCCCCAGACTCCCATCTACCACTAGTTGGGCTGTTTTAGCAAGATCATGCCACTTGTTCCCTTTGGGGGTTGGGGGATGACAGGTAAGAGGAATCAGAGGGTAGGCACTTGGCAAATCACAAAGTTCCTTGAATAGGCAGGGGGAAAGATGAATCAGCCTGGGCCAACTACCTCCCAAGAGCGCCAGGGCCGGCTGGAAAGGGTGTGTCTGTCTGTCTGTCTGTCTGTCTGTCTGTCTGTCTGTCTCTCTCTCTCTCTCTCTCTCTCTCTCTCTCTCTCTCTCTCTCTCTCTCTCTGTACCTCACCCTCTTGGTGACCAAAACAACTATGTAACAGCAGCACTAGCTCCTGCCCTCACCTCAGGCCCCTCCCCTAATCAGTAGAGGAGCAGAAGCTCATTGTGAGCCACCTGACAGGGAGGTTAAGTAGGCCCAATCCCAGCCACTGCAGCAACCTTTGCAAGCACCCCAGAGAGCAAGAGGAAGCCTGACTGAGCTGGATCTCCTCTCCCCATAGGACCTCACTGGGGGTGAGTTTGAAGACAACCTGAAATCACTGCACTTACAGGAAGGCCGGGACTTTGTTCACTTCAGCTGAGGCTGCCGCCGGATGATCCACACTGAAACACTGCAGGTTCTGAGCCTTGTTGCTCTACTTCCCTTACATGGACAACTGTTAGTTGAAGTGTGATCCTAATTAGTCTTAATAATAAAAACCAACCGGGAGCTATGGGGTGAAAGCTGAAAGATCAGAGCAGCAGAGCAGCCACTAGAGACTTCTCACCTCTATGCATCCTCAGGCCAAATGGGAGTTCCTGTCTCTGTAAATCCTCAGACTGAATGGTTGCCAAGATCCTGTCTTGACCCGCCTTATATTCTGTCTCCAACTCCTTAATGCTGGGGTCAAAGGCTTGAGCCTCCCATATGCGGGATTAAAGGTGTGTGCCACCACTGCCTGGATCTGTTTATCTTTTAGAGTGGTTCAATCTCCTGTAGCCCAGGGTAGCCTTGAACTCCTTATCTTCCTGCTTCCTCCTCCCAAGTGCTGGAATTAAAGGTGTGTGCCACAACTGCCTGGCCTCTATGGTTAACCAGTGGCTAGCTCCACACCCTGATGTCCAGGCAAGCTTTATTTGTCAGAAGACAAACAAAATATACATTTTCCCTCTTTTTATCTAAATCAAAAGTGATGGATTCAACTAACATAGAAAAACTATATATAATAAATACAAAAACTATATACAAATATATATAGGCAGTAATTACATTGACAATGTCTAGTCCATTAGCATTTGACAAATTCAAAGAAAATACTCTGTTATAATTATAGTTTTCCTTAGTTTTTTTTGTTTTTTGTTTTTTGTTTTCTTTCGGGACAGGGTTTCTCTGTGTAGCTTTGCGCCTTTCCTGGAACTCACTTGGTAGCCCAGGCTGGCCTTGAACTCACAGAGATCTGCCTGCCTCTGCCTCCCGAGTGCTGGAATTAAAGGCATGCGCCACCACCACCCGGCGGTTTTCCTTAGTTATAATGGAAAGTAAATTAGATACAAAACTTTAGACTCACCAAGATAATTATTTTCTCTAATTTTGCCAAATGTAAATGGATTAGTGTTACTGTAATTCTTAATAACTGTTTTTGTTGTATGTAGTTTAACTTTTAATTAGACAAAAAGGGTAAAATGCTGTAGAATAATCCTCTCGTACACTGTAAAGATTTGTCACTCAAAATGGTTTAATAAAATGCTGATTGGCCAGTAGCCAGGCAGGAAGTATAGGCGGGGCAACCAAACTAAGAATGCTGGAAAGAGGAAGGGTGGAGTCAGGAGTCAACAGCCAGATGCAGAGGAAGTATGGTAAAAATGTCACACTGAAAAAAGGTACCAAGCCACGCGGCTAAACACAGATAAGAAATATGGGTTAATTTAAGTGTAAGAGCTAGTTAGTACTAAGCCTGAGCTACTGGTAGTGTGTTTATAAGCAATATTAAAAGCCTCTGAATGGTTATTCAAGAACTGGCGGATGGGAGAGAACAGTCCGCTTCCTCTCTGCTTCCTCCCAATTTCTTCCCTCACGTTCAGTGCGTTAGATTTCACCTTTTCATTTCTGCTACATAACTTGAGGCCTCAATCTTCTAAGCACCACTTTGGGCAAATTTCCCATGTTTGGCAACTTTGACCAACTGTCTGGTGATTTTTAAAATACTACTTTTCTTTTTAAAAGCAGGAGTCTGCATTATCAAAGTTCTGGGTTCTAGGTTCTAGAAATATCTATTAAGCCAAGCTTTTCTTCCTTTTTCAAACCATCTGTACTAGTTACCTTTCTCATTGCTGTGACCAAATACCAAACAAGCCACTTATGGGAGGAGTGTGTGTGTGTGTGTGTGTGTGTGTGTGTGTGTGTGTGTGTGTATGTTTGTATCAGCTCATGGTTTGAGGGTACGGTCCATGGTAGCGAAGACATGATGGTGGGAGATGTTCCCTTCTCATATCTTAGTGGAGCAGGAAGGAGAGAGAGGACCAGAAGCAAGAGCCAGGCTCTCCACTTCTTCGAGCTAATTCCTAAAGGTGCCACCAACTGGGACAAAATGATCAAACTCAGGCCAGTCAAGGATGTGTCACATTAAATGATAAAATTCTTAACTCTAATACATCTGATCTCTCTATTTAAGTGACCTTCCCAGATGGTAGGTCGGCCTTGATCTTAAGTTACTTTGTTATTTACTAATATAGTGTGTCTCACTGTGTAAGACTGGTCTTGAACTCACCCTCCTATCTCTATCTCCTGAGTGGTGGGCTACACATGTGTGCCTGGCTTAGACATTATATTAATACATTCAGCTACATCCAAGGTTTAGAGCTCTGACATCTTCCTGCCAAGCAGGAACCTTGGGCATCTCCCTCTCCAGCATTGCGCCTTCCCCACTACCAATACCTTTGTTCTAGGTGTACATTTCTAAACATACATAGCTTGTATTTCAGCCATTCTAACAGTCTGTGTCCCTCCAAGTTAATCTTGTCTTTCAATGAGGCCTCCCATCATATCACCAATCTGCCTTTTCTAATGTGATATTTTTCACAGCTTGTTGCTGTGGATATCGCTCTGTGTAAATAAAATACTGATTGGCCAGTAGCCAAGCAGGAAGTATAGGCGGGACAAACAGAGAAGAGAATTCTGGGAAGTGGAAAGCAGAGGGGTGAGACGCTGCCAGCCACCACCATGACAAGGAAGATGTAAGGTATAGATAAGCCACGAGCCAAGTGACAAAGTATAGACTAATAGAAATGGATTAATTTAAGATAGAAAAACTAGATAACAAGAAGCCTGCCACAGCCATACAGTTTATAAGTAATATAAGCGTCTGAGTGATTATTTACGTGGGTTATGGGACTGCAGGGGCTTGGTGGCACCTGGAGAGAAGATCTCCTACTACAGCTTATCCTCCTCATCGTCATTCCTCCGTGTTAGACCTTCCTCTTTGCTAGAATAGCTAACTCTTCTTTGGCAGCCCTTGGTGGGTTAGCAGGCTCACCTGGGTTTTCTACACACCACCCTCAGGTCACAGGACTGAGATCCCTTCCTACCTTACTCGTCCATTTGAAGAAATTTCACATGTATAATAAAAACCCCCATTTAGCTGCCATTAATTTCTCCCCTTGTTTGGTTTCCTAACTGAAACTACCCTGAGGCCATTTTTCTGCTGCTTAAAGTTCACCCACAAAAAACACTGCTTTTAGCTGGGGATAATATGGAGACACTGGCTGCACTGAGTTACAACAGCTCTCTTTCTTGAATGGTAGTTACACTGTGGTAGTTTGAATGTATTTGCGCCCCCCCCCCCCCCCCCCCCCGGAAGCTCATAGGAAGTGGCACTATTAGGAGGTGTGGCCTTGTTGGAGGAGGTTGGATGACACATCAGACCTTGAGACTGGAGGGCATACCTTTAATTTGGGCCACACCTTCTGGAAGAAGTGTGTCGATGTGGGGGAGGGCTTTGAGGTTTCATATTGAATTCCCCCAAAAATGGAGTTACAGGTGGTTGTAAGCCACCCTATATGGGTGCTGAGAATGAACTCCAGTTTGTAAGATTACTGTGCTTTCTTAACCACTGAGCCATCTCTCCAGCTTCTCTGACAGTTTCTACCTCTTTTTTGGGGGGTGGGGGGTGTATTTATCTATTTGTATAGGCATATACTACCACACCCAGTTTGTATGGTGATGGATCATCAACCCAGGGTTTCTTTATGTTTTTGTTGGGGCAGGATTTTTCTGTGTAGTCCTGGAACTCACTATGCAGACCAGACTGGCATTAGAGATCCGCCTGCCTCTGGTGGAATTAAAGGTGTGCACACCACTCCTGGCTACCCAGAGTTTCTTGCATGCAACATCCCCAGTCCTGTTGCTTTACTTTTGGAAATTGTTCTTTTATATTGGTTCTAGAATTATGGGCAGTGACTTGGTTCTACTGTCTTGTTGATAGGCTTCTCTCCCTGTTTGTGGACATTAATTTCATCCTCAGAGAGTGTACCTTCCTGTCACAGCATTGCTTATTAGCGTCAGTTTACCTAGGCTTTCAACATAGGAGTTTTGGGGACACACTGGATGTTTCCTCTTCACCCAATGCAGTAAAAAAGCCAGAGCATCTTCCTGTGAGGACAATTTTTCCATCTATCATTGCTGAGGGCACAGCTCTGTAGGGTCCCAGTTTTATTAGGTTCCTTGTGGCCTTTTATCTACTCCACCCTAGCTAGACCCAAACTTCATTACTAAACCCTAGGAACATGGCCTTGGGCAGAGAGCCCTTATCTGCTTTCTTCCTGCTCTTTAGCTTGCAGGGTTCACAGCAGGGCAGGCATGCACTCCTCTGTGAGCACATACACCTAATTGGCCTCCTGCCCAAGCATGCCCCTTTACACACACACATACACACACAACTTGCTATTGCTGAGCCTGTCCTCCTTATCACCCAGCATTGCTAACCTGATGGACTGTCCTGGCCACCTCAGCTGTTATGATGCCTTAAGTGGAGGGCTCCCTCTAAGTAATTCAGTGGAAACCCCTCCAGGCACTCAGTGGGAACAGTTGTCTGTGGGTGGGATCTGCAGGCAGAAGTGGCTGGCCAGGACAAAATCCTTTACTTCGATCATTAAATCTCAAGAATGTCATCAAGATATGACAGCGAAGCCTATCTCATCAGGTTATCTCAGCTAGGCTTTCTTCTGCTCACAAACAGAAAATTCTGAATCTAGGAGAGAGGTGTGCAAGGCTGGAATGAAGTATGAGCCAGGCCTCAGGTGGAGGTCCCTGACACCGGGTCAGCACAACAAACCTCCTGCAGACCCAGGCCTAGAAAGTGACTCTCAATAAAGGGAGCAGCCTATGTGTTATTAAGTCTAGTTCCATGAGATGCAGGCTGTTAAATAAGTGAACACAGACTATTATAGGCCTTGGCTTGTGGGCCTGGCCCCTTCACCTTTGTAAGAGCAGTTATCAAATCTGTTCAGCCTCAACTCTATAGAGATGAGAGGCACCCCCTTCATCTGGGGCTGAAGCTTAATGAGCAATGCCAGCAGTCCTTCCCAGGCCTGGAATACAGAGAGGTCAAACAGGCAGGCACAGGGCTACCACAGCAGGACAGGTAGGCATGCAGGCCCTGGGACAGGAAGTGCAGAGGATCCAGGCCTCAGGCTGGATTCTGATGATCTCTTGCTCAGACCTTTGTAGTATAGCTGGTGATTTGACTGGCTTAGCATGTGAGAGGGGAGCTGCCTGCCACTGCATCTGCCCAGCACTTCATAATCTCCACCAGTGTGAGACACCCATCATGCTACACAAATTACTCTGTGCCTAAAACACAGCAAAGCACTGGGAGTAGAGCCCACAGTGGATCTTCACGTAAGTCCCAGAAATAGACAGAGGCTGGGCTGTGTGGTACATGATTTAATAGAAAGCACATCGTGTTAGAACAGCAAGAGTACAGGCAGTCCAGGCCACCAGAGGACAGCATGCATGAAGTTACTGCTCTCTGTGGATGGCTTCCCAATCCATCTAACAGCATGTGCCACCTTTCTCAGAAGTCTGTGGCACCAAGTTTCCATGATGGTAAAGCTTGTTGTAGAGCCTCAGGGCAGGACATCCCAGCTAGGTAGGCAATGATTGGTTCAGCTTCCAGGAGCAGGCTGTAAAGACACATAAGCAATGTCAGACTGATCCCCACCCCACCCTCTCTGATATATGGCTAAAGACTGCCATGTCCTCGGACCCTAGCAGGTTGAATTGTGTAGTGATAGCTCTGGTGGCCTCATGAGAGTAGGCTACTAAACTTTTTACATTCTGAAAACATGTTCAAGGTTTCCTAATAATGTAAAGAGCATAGTTGAAAACTCAAGCTCACTCTCCACATAGGAGACTGAGACTACACTGTGGCTTCATCTGTTGCTCCTAGAGCCATTCACGCAACCAGGCCACTGCCTGTGCATCTTCTGATGGCTCTGCAAGGGGGGCCGGGAGGACTTGGGCACACAGACCCAGTGTAGTACACACAAGAGAGAGAAAGAACAAAATCTTTCCCAACATGACAAGGAGGTGACAGGAGCTCAGAGTTTAAAGCTAGATCATCAAAGCAAAGAAAACTGAGGAAAAACAGGAGCTGGCCATCAAGACCATATCAGCTAAATTCCAAGGCCCCAGGGTTAGGACAAGCCAGTTTCAGACAGGGCTCTGCAGCTAGAGGTCAAGGCCAGGGATAATGCAGTGTGTCAAGAAAGAGTGCTGGCCCCAGGGTAACCAGGGACAGAAGAACAGAACAGTGAAACAAGTTAACAGGATAGGAAATGAAATCCAGATAAGGAAAAAAGAAACATTAAACAGGAAGGTCAAACAGGAAACAAAGATGATGAATGTAAACTTGTCAGTAATTATACAGTAAACATGAATGCATGAAACACTAATTATGAAGGGTTTTTTTTAATCCTTTTTTTTTTGAGCTGAGGATCGAACCCAGGGCCTTTACTGAGCTAAACCCCCAACCCATTAATGAAGATTTTTAAATGATGGTAAGGCATAATCTTGACTATACTGTTCATAGACATTGAAAGTATGACAGGAAACATGCTGACCCGATGTCACCACACTAACTGTGGGCAAAGGAGATGTCAAGAGTAGAAACACCTAGTAACCCAGCTTCAAAATGCATCCCCCAAAGGTCAAACATAATTAAAGGACACTTGAGACAAATGCAAAACACTACTTTCTCAGTAACTGATGCAGTAAGGTGACTTAAAAATATGTACTAATGCCTTTGGGCTGGTGTGGCATCATTAACACTGTGACTTAGTTTATGCACAGGGCAGCAGAGTCTGTCTGAGGCCTCAGTCTACTCTATACAGAAAAAGTTGCACAATTGAAAAAAAGTCATTTTTCAAAATGCCAGAGAACTCAGATCTCCATCCTGAAACTAGAGATACAACATATGAGACACACAGCCTAGTAAAACCCACCAAAAGGCCCATGTGTACCTGCATTAACTGAGAACACCAGCCATGGGGGCCTGCAAGGTTCACCCCATGAGATCTGGAAAACAATCACTCAGACCCAGTAAGGTGGGAAAGACTCACCTCTGTCAGGCACACCAGAACCATATCTTCTAGGGAGGGATGCAGGTCAGATGAACCATGCTAACAAGCCCAAGGTTGGAGACCTGCTGGCTGATTATTTTTATTATACCCTGACTCACCTGGGACTTCAGCACATGAGGCTGGGCTTCTGCAGGGCTTAGGTTCTATTAGGGCAGGAAGCCTAAGGTCAAGGGTGAAGACAAATGCAGAACCCCGAGGCCTACATCACAGCCAGAAAAGCAAGTCCATACACTGTGTCCATTGATCAGCACGACTAGTTCTTAGGAAAGACAGAAAGACAGACAGACACAGCCCCTGACATACAGATGGGGATTATCAGGCTAGGAATTAAAGACATTCCAGGAAGGTGAGAGCTGTGGAGAGCAGATAGGAGCTAGTAGGTGGAGGTAGTGGTTTGAATGAGAAAGGTCCCATAGGCTCATGTTTGAAAACTCCTTCCCCAGTTGGTAGAACTATTTGGGAAGGGTCTGGAAGTGTGGCCTTGGAGGAGGTGTGTCACTGACAGTGGGCTTTTGAGGTTTCCAATGACTCCATTTCTGGTATATTCTGCTTCCTGTTTATAAATCAAGATATGACCTCCAAGCTGTTCCTACTGCAGTGTCTCTGCCATTATGGACTGAAGCCATGAATCCAGTGAAGTGCTTTCTTTTGTAAGCTGTCTTTGTCATGGTCTTTTGTCACAGCAATACAGCAGGGGTACTGGGGGCGGGGTCAGAAGGAAGTGCAGAAGAACACACTAAGAGTCATTAAGCTAGCATGTGAACAGGTCAGGAGCTTTCTACGCAGAGATGAAATTGGAACAACATGAGCTGTTCCAAGAACTGGGGACCAGTCACACAGACAGCATCTCCATCTGTAGGACTGGGTGAACTTCCAGGGTACATAAGCCTGAGGCTTAGTGTCAATCAGGGACCTCAGCTCCCTCTAGCCCCAACATTGCCCCAGGCCAACCTGGCTGGCTAGTATATAAACTAGTTCTGAGAGTTTAACCAAACTCCAAGGGTCAAGAAGAGTGAAGACAATCTTGGACAGAATAAAACTGGAGGACAGACATGGTGGGCACCCTGAGCTGTTGTGAAGCCATACCTCTTCCATCATAACGTTTGTACTAGCTCAAAGATGGATAGCATGATCCTTGTGCATGAAAGGGATTCCAAAGTGTCCTACTTATGCAGTCACTTGACAATGGTGGAGAAAGGACACTGGATCATCTGTAGAGTGAAGCTGGCTGATACAGACAGCATAAAATGACTTTCCTTTTAAACCACAGCTGGTCAGTCCCAGGTAAACTAAATTTCTATGTGAAGAGCCAGTATATATAGCTATTAGAAACAGCAGGCTTCCCACCTGCCTACATGTGTTAGCTCATTCTATGGAAGCTTGACACAAGCTAGAGTCATTTGGGAAGAGGAACTCTCAATTGAGAAATATCTTTATAAGCTCGTGCTGTAGGCAAGCCCGTAGGGCATTTTCTTAATTAGTGATCAATGTAGGAGAGCCCAGCTCAGCATGGCTGGTGCCACCCTTGGCTGGTGGTCCCGGGTGAAAAGACACCACATAACCTCCAAGTAGGCCACAATATAAAAAGAGAAAAGCAGTAAGCTGGAGTACGTTTCTAGGATGAAAACATCAATAGGTAGAATTTTTTTTTAAAGATTTATTTATTTATTATGTATACAAGTGTTCTGCCTGCATGTATATCTGCAGGTCAGAAGACGGCACTAGATCTCATTACAGATGGTTATGAGCAACCATGTGGTTGCTGGGAATTGAACTCAGGACCTCTGGAAGAGCAGTCAGTGCTCTTAACCTCTGAGCCATCTCTCCAGCCCCCAATAAGTAGAATTTTTAAAGTCCCTACAGACAGACTGACCACAGAACCCAGGAGGAGAGCCCAAGGGCACAACTTCCATGACAACGTCAGCACCAGGGGCCTCAGAAACATCAAACACACCCAGGCGAAGATAGGCGAAGAGGACAAGCATGGGCAGTGAAGAGGACCGAGGCCCCAGTGGGGCAGGAGTCCAGGGAGAGATGGAAGCCTAATGAGACAGGCAGGTGTCCTCAGAGGAACAGAGCCCCAACAGGATGTATATCCAGGTAGGGAATGATGAGAGAGCTAAATCCTCCTTCCCACACAGTGGAGGCTGTCCTAGAAGATAGAAGCTGAGACAACATGTGGCCTCCAACAATTGCACACCTGGAGCCAGTACACTATGAAGACACAGAACTTGCCCACCTTGGCAGGAGAAGCAGCCCTTCCAGTTGGTCTGGAGAAAGTAATGGCAGTGATGACACTGATTGTGGGACCCAGTTTACTTAAGACCAGAGCTCAGAACAGTGGACAACACAGGTTCCATGTGTCCTCAAAATACTAAGAGCATTACCTTTGGAACCAGCTGGGGTCTGGGCACACCAAGGAGGTCACATAGGTGATTCCGCTGCCCTCTTACAACTGGAAGCTCTGCATCCCTAAGAAGGAAAGCATTTGAGTCCCCTATGCCAACATGGTTCAGCTCCCTCCACCCCATGAGACCTGGTGGTACTGGGGCAAAAGTCCCTATCCTCCAGAGTAGACAGGGGCCTTACCCCGTTCTAGGAACATACAGAAGAGATGATACCTCAGGCTAAGAGGGCTTCTGAAGCTTTATTAGAACTCAGCTGTTGTTGGCTTTCATTGGAACAGAAAAGTAAAAAGCATGTTTTGTATGTAAAGAAGTTAGTAAAAAACAGTCCTCTGTAAACCAGGTGTCATGTTTTTGCAAAAGAGCAGAGATCCCAACACCCATGTAGGGCAGCTCACAACCACCTGTAACCCCAGCTCCAGGGGGATTTGGACACCCTTTTCTGGCCTTGGTAGGCAACTGCACTCACATGTACATACAAGCCCTGATATATGCATATACGTTATTAAAGATAAAAATAGATCCTAAAATGCGAACAAAAAAGTTCCTCCTCCCTACCTGCTATCCTTACTCAAGATGAGTGTTTTAGAAAGTTGGAAGCAATGTCCACTGTCCTGAGGTTTGACCAGTCTCCTCAGAGGGCACTGAGCTGAGTTTCTACTGACAGCAAAGATCTTAAAATACATTCTGGCCTTTCAGGCCCCCCCGCAGCTCTCATCTAGGCAGGAAGGCCACATCCTAGCATGATCTCCTAGGGAGATCGCTGTTCTGAGGGGCGTGCATAAATACACTACAAACCCTTTCTTGCCACCCCAACAGACCTGCCAGCATTTGAGTCAGCAATACCCCTCTCCATCAGTCTGAGGGGACAGTGTCCACCATCAGTAGCAGTAACTTGGGCTACCTGGCTGTGCCTCCCAAATATTATATCTAGAACAGGTGACAAGTCAGCTTAAAGTGCACCTGTGCACAGGTGATGGTTTCATCTGTGTGTTTGGCAGTACATACCTGTGTGACTATATTAGCAGCTGTATGTATGTGATTATGTATATAAACATGCATATAATTGTGTGCAAGGCTATATGTGTGTACAGTGCCTGGATCAGAGGTCATAAAAGTTCTTACTATTGTGACTAACTGCTTCCAGGCTCAGCCTATAGCACCTGTGAATCCCACCCACAGGCTGTACACCCCCACCCCACCCCTCTCCTCTGCACTTGACTTTGAAGACAAGTCTCTAGGCCATTAAAACAAAGGAAAGACCACATGGCCCTTGCAGTAGCTAGCTGACATCCACTCGGTGGCATCCTGATGGCCCTATATTCCAGTTACTGAAAAACACCAGCTTCTGAACCACTCCACCCACCTTGCTCACAAGAGAAGCAAAGCAATTGCATATTAAACATTTTCCAAACTGAAGCTCCCAGGATGTGTCCTCAGCCCTTTGTGAAGCTGAGAGGTGGCCCTGAGCTGTTGAGAAACATCTCCCCTCTTTTAAATCAGAAGATATGAGGACAGGAGAAAGTGGCACCAGGCTTACCAGGCTGTGTCACTGAGCACAGACATGACCTCATCAAGCACATTGGCATCTACCAAGTCGCTATAGGTAAGTACCATCTCGTATACCTGGCTTGCTGTAGTCTTCCGGATCTGGGACAAGAACAGCAGGTCAACAGGAGGAAAACCCATGACTACCTAGGGAGCCCAAGGGATTTTACAAAAGTCCATAAAAGGAAGGAAATGAACTTGGCCACAGCCCAGACTTCTGCCATCAGACATGCAGCAGAGGGGAAGAACTGCAGCTTCTGTCAGAAGGTGCAGTAGGTACTCCTACCTGGGAATCTGTCTCTCTTGCTTTCTTTTCTGGTTATGTCCTGTGACAAACTGCTTCATATGAGATCTGATCTATGCCTGGTAATGTGCATTTCTGACAAAGAGGCTGAGCTGTGGGTCATCCCACTCTACATCAAAAATCCACTGTCCTTTGCAGAAGTTTCCCCCTGACTTTTTAGCAGGAAAAAAATGTCACTTTGGAATACTCAAAGAGTTCTTTGGTAAGAAAGGGAAATCCTAACCCTGAGCTGTTAACACCCCACTCTCAGCAGTACTTCCCCATGTTCACCCTGCCCAGTACCAGTACCCACATTCCTTTCATACAAACCCCAGGGCCACCCACACCTGAAACTATCTCCACAGGCATACCATCTCACCCTGTGTTTACTTCTAAACCTACTTCAAAGTTATGCCAACATATACTCACACATAAACGCAGGCACACTCACCACAGGGAAAGGGTGGCCAAGGAGGAGGAACAGCTGCAGAAGAACCTTCTTTCTCACATCACCACTGAACTGCACCATCCCACAGAGCCTGCAGAAGACCCATAGGTTACATGGAGCTGTGCCACACTCATGTTACCCAAGGATCCAAAACACATGGGAGACCCAAAAAGAACACAGCATAAACCTTGAGACATATGTTAATATGTGTGTATACCTACGTACATACCTATGTCTTGTGCACTAGTGTGCTCTCATGTGATATACACAGTCATGTATACAAGTATGCATTGTATACTAACATGCTCACATTTGCTTACATATACATGAGGTCTTTGTACTAACATGTGCCTGTGTATCCAGATTCCTGCATTCCCATGTGTGCATGTTTGTATACCTTATGTGATTGCCTACACATGACCAGTTTTCTGTGCCAGCATGTACTTGCCCATGTGGCTAGAGCCCTGCACTAGCCTAGGTGTATTCACATTCTTTGAGCATATACAGTAAGGTGCCAGAGTAAGTGACAGATGTGAACAAGTGAGAGATTTAGCTTTCCTGTTAAGGTTGATCCTCCTCCCAAATGCCACTACTACCAGTAGGCTGACCTTTCCTTTCATAAATGAACACTAAAACACTCCATTTTAAACAGCTTTGTGATTAAAACTATATTTCCCACCAGGAACCACCAAGTCCCTCCTATTTTCATCTCCATCCAGGAGCACTTAAAACTCACACTGCAATGCTCGACCGAAGTTTCTGGATGTCTTTTGACTTCCTGATTTCTTCCTTACAAAGTGTGAGCAACTTCACACAAAAGGGGTGGCTTAAAGGAGAAAACATTATTGTAAGTAGATCTTTCACAGAAATACAGAGCACTATGATCATGCTGTAGTGGTGTTCAGTGGTGGTGTTGGTACCAAGTAACCTGAAGGTCAGCTTATTCAAAAGATACTGGGCCATGTGGCATCAATCACTCTCTTTGGTTCCCAACATGCACAGCAGAGAACAGATGTCCTATCTCATTACCCATAAGATATTCCATAACCCAAATCACCCATGGAATTTGACACTTGGGCAGACCCTGGCACAGTTATGGCATGACCATATCCAAGTGACCCTCCCTAACAGAAAAGACCCTACCAGCAAGTGCTACTTCATGGAAAGACACCATGTGAGGGGTCTTGGTTACAGAGGAGGACAATAAGTCCTAGTAATCCCCAATGACCCTAATACTGGGCTACTATACCAGGATAATCCATGACAGTTAACTCCCAGGTCAACTCTGGTGTGAAGAGGATGTTGCTGTACCCAGGGACTTTGATCTAGAACACACGGATCTCAATCCTTCTCTGTCCAGCTCCCTAAAGTGCTTGTTGGGTACAGAATGACTGTCATATTGCTGAGGGATGTGGTTATTGTTGTTCCCAGCTTGCACAAGGACTCTGTACACATCCTTAACTGGTCATCCTATAGGACTCATGCACAGTTCTGTTGCTCCTAAGGTCACACACATCATAGACACTCTTTGATCCCAATGGTCCCATTCAGGTCTACATGGAACTGTGTGATCTCTAGAATCTGTTGGTTCACATACCAGGATTTCCTGGAAGACTCCCAGGATTAGGGTCTAATGAATATCTCAGTTCTGCCTGTCTGAGTGGGGTGACATGGCTTCCTGGCTACACCTGCTAGTCTAAAGATTTCTGCTGTGAAAAGAGACACACAGGTCAAAGTGTTTTCAGCTTCTATGACTCCCTTACTCGTACATTTGTTGGCATCATGCCCATGGATCAGCCACTGTCCGGCTCCCTCTTCCTGCCAGTCATGCTCCAGCCTTACCTGATCAATAGCCAGTTACTACTCACATCCCAACATATATTCTCAACAATGACACCAACCTGATTCCCATATGCTGCCAATCTCCAGGGAAGTAAGCCTAGATTCAGAGTGTCTAGGATCAGGGGATACACCAGCACTGAGAAGGCACTCCCAAAAGAGGCAGAAGCATGGACCTAACTCCCACCCCTCCTGGTGTGACTGCAGCCATCTCTAGACAGTCAAGAAAATCCACAGTGCCTGGAAAAGGCTGTTGCTGAACACTATCCACCCTTGCCCAGGCCTCCCTCAAATCCGAGCCATTCTCTAAACTCAACATTGGCAAGTGGGCAGTAAGACAAAGAATCCTGTGCTCCAGAATGGACACGCCTTAAAGTCATAACCACAACAAGGCCGGGCAGTGGTGGTGCACGCCTGTAATCCCAGCACTCAGGAGGCAGGCGGATCTCCGTGAGTTCGAGGCCAGCCTGGTCTACAAAGCGAGTTCCAGGAAAGGCGCAAAGTTTCATCGAGAAACCCTGTCTCGAAAAACCAAAACAAAATGTCATAACCACAAGAGTATTGCATAGCACGGTGAAGGATGTGTGACACAGCAGGTATGGAAACACCAAAATATAGCAATCAACCCCTGAAAATGTGTAAGAAACAGAAACAACAATTCTATACGTGAACTTAAAAGTCATTTAAAAATATCCGAAGGGAATCAGTCTATAGGAAGGAACTGATGAAGAGACAGAGTGATTTTTAAAAATCCTAGCAAGGAGAACATCTGAGGAGGGGATACAGTTGCTCAGAAGACATACAGGAGGTAGCAGAAGCAAATGAAATGTCTTTTGGTTGTGAGACTTATCATTTGGGCAGTAACTCTTCTAAATGCTAAAAATAAGCTGCTTAAAATTCTATGTCTTCTGATGAACCCAACAAATACCATCACCAGCTGACCTCACAGTGGGGCTGTTCTCCAGATGAGGGAGAGGATGCAGTAATGAGACAAAGTAACAAAAATGTAGGTAATTAAAAATAACAGACCCCAGACAAATGGCTAACTGGGGTGCCTATTTAACATTATTGAAGTAGACCTACTTGGCCACGAGGTTCTCCCAGCATCCCTCAGTCCTTACCTGCTACAGGGTATGGCTGGTAAACCCCACCCCTTACCCTAAACTTCTCTAGCCCAGGGTCTGGGCTGCCCTTTCCCTCAGCTGCCTGTCCCTATGTAATCCAGCCATTTTAGCTATACCAGCCCCTTTTTATCCTTCTACCCTTTACCCTCCTGGCCTCTTGGTCCCCTGGCTTTCCCCTCTCCTCTGACATGGCCTGGCTCAAGGTCCTATTCATTATGGACTCTCCCAGATTCCCCAGCCTCTGGCTATGCTCTCCCTTTTATTTACAAAAACCCTCATCCTCCACCATACCTTGGAGCAGTCATGTCCTTTTATTTCTTTTTTTTTCTTTTTTTTTTTTTTTTCCAAGACAGGGTTTCTCTCTGTAGCTTTGCCCCTTTCCTGGACTAGCTCTGTAGACCAGGCTGGCCTCGGACTCAGAGAGATCCACCTGCCTCCCAAGTTTTACAGGTGTGCGCCACCACCACCCGGCCCTTTTATTTCTTTTTTTCATCCAAGCATTAACTGTACAAAAACACTGAATGGAAATAGTACCAAGAACTCTCCCACAGCACAGAAAAGAAAGCCCCAAACAAATGAAGAAAATGGAACGAGGGGAAATGATTGTGCTAATCAGAGAAAAGAGAGACATGGAACAGGAAACTACTTTAATGGAAAAAAACTAATAAGATTACATGTAATAGATTTTATGGGCCCAGTTAAAAGATCAGATCACCAGACTGGATTTTCATAAAACTACATATACTGTTAGCAACTGACAAAAAAAGAAAAACAAATATTGAAGAGATCTAGGACAGTGGGTTAAAATGTGAGTTTTAAAGTCATATTTGAGCATGTTACTTCCAATCCAGCCTCAGCTTCAAAACTGGGAAGCAGCTGAGCATGGTGGCACATGCTTTTAATCCCAGCACTTGAAAGGCAGAGACCTGAAGATCCTTGTGTGTTTGAAGCCAGCATGGCCTACATAGTGGGTTCCAGGACAGCCAGAGCTACCTAGTAAGACTCTGTCTTGAAAATACCAAAATAAAATAAAATAAAACTGGGAGGCATCCACAATAGAATATTTTACTATTGAGCGAGTTAACATACATAAAGTGTTTGGAGCAGGGCTGGCATAAAAGTATTGTGTCAATCTAAGGCACCTGCCAGTTAGGAGCAAGCATGGAGTGTGTGAGAGGAGACCAGAGGGAAACGTCTGCACAGGGGCCCAGCCAGGTGACAGCCTAGTGCAAACTGAATGAAGCGGACAGAGCTCGTGAGCGCACACTGCAGTGCAGAGACAAAGAGGCCTGCCATCCTGGGGTGGACTCCCCCTAACATCACAGTCATTAGTGAGCTCACCCTCTGCCACAGCTTGTCTGGAACAATTCAAATGCAGACAGGCTTCTGTTTCCCAAAACAGCCAATGAAGTAGATTGAATAAGGGCTCCCCCAAGAAGCCCACATCCAAGTCCACAGAACCTGACACTGTTACCTCATATATACCAAGAGGGAGAGTGTACTCTAGAGTATCAAGATGGGTCCTAAATGTAATTATGAATATCCTCATAAAGGGAAACTGGGCTATGGAAAAATTATGCTAATAAAATCTAGAGCTTAGCATGATGGGAGGAAAAATAATCACAATCCAAGCCATGGAGGACCCAAAAGAAAGCAAGGACCAGAAAATGCCTCCTCCCCTACCCATTCCACAAGGAACTAGCCCTTTTGGCATGTAGAATTAAGCCCAGTGAGATCAATTTTAGGAGTCTGCCCTCCTCTTCCAGTATCTTAAGGAAACATATTCATGGTATGGCCAAGTCAGTGTGCAACGTTACATCACACCTATGAGGAGATACTCATGACTTCATTGTGCCTCATGAATTCATTGTGCATTCAATAATCAAAAATGCATAATGAATAAAATCACAAGAAAAATCTAAAAGCTATCAGGTTTTGAGAACATATTGGCATTCAGTTTTTCCATGTCTTTTTTAATCCTCAGAGCAATTTCTTTTTATAGGCAAACAAGCAGGTTTTTAAAAGGTTAAGTAATTTGTCCAGTCATAAAGCTAATGGAGTAGCCAAATGTGGATGCAAACCCAATTTAAGTCAAAATTTAATTACATTGAATTTAATATATGAGTTATATAAAAAAAAAATGAAAACAAAAACTACAATCCAAAGCAAAAAAAACAAAACGAGCAAAAGCACCCCCAAAAACAGAGTCCATTCGATGAGGGTCAGCCCTGTGTTTGTGTGTGCCAAAATCTCAACTTCAAAACCCATGAAGCGAAAACTAACAAAAGTACAGAGAAAGAGAAACATCTATATCACACTTTCCTACTATCTTATTTTGAAATTTATAAGCCAGAAAATACACGTCAAATCCTTAGAACATTTCCCAAGACGAAGCCAGCAATGTGGGAAGGGTGTCCCAACCAGGCTATGCACTATTCAGCAGAGGGTTTTAGAAAATCAGTGCTACACACTGGAAAAAGGAAGTCTTGTGGAGTCAGATTAAAAGCCATCTGGGCATCGAGCAGACGCAGGTCTACCTCCTTGTCAAACACCTAAAACCCAAAGATACTAGAGACTTGAAACAAAACTAGCTGGTCTCCTGCAACAGCCCGGGTGTGTGATGTATGCAGGACCTCAGGGCACAGCACCAATACAAAGGCGCTCCTAGCCTCCAGGCTTCACCTGAATGCTGGTCAGAAGCAATACAAGAACACTGCCCAAGGCTGGGGGCAGGGGCAGAAAAAAATACAGGAAAATGGCACAGATCCTCTCAGTGGGGCAGAAAATACAAAGTAAATGGTAGTGAGCAAAGACTCAGAAGGGGAACAAAATCAACTGAGACCCAGCTGATTTGAATCCACCACCAGTTGGTTTAAAAGGAACATCCAAAACCACCAGGCAGTTTCTAAGTAACTTATCTTTGGTGCAATAGATGCTCAGAAATCTTCATGAAATACAAAGCTGTCCAAACCAACAAAAGAGAATTCAGTCAAGACCATGAGGCAAAAATGAGCAAGATGGACTCACTCAGAAGCCAACCTGGCACCTACGTGGTTCCAGGACTTAAAGAGAGACATCATACAGCTGGACTGTGCTCCTCTAGGCAGGAGGCTGAGAAACCACAAACCACACATAGTAGGAAGCAACTAATTCATTCACTGAGTCCCATAGCCTCTGTCCAGCTGTGATGGGCACAGGCACACTCCTGGGCCCCATAACACAGCCCACATACTATTCTTCCATCTAGCCTTTATCATATCTCAGGCCCCATCAACTTCCACACCTCTCTGCCTACCAGCCCTTGTAAGTGGACTACCTCACTTGTCCAAATCTACCTTCCTACCTGGATAGCAGAGTCCTATTTCACCCCATACCAATGCCTGCTGCCTGAATTTGCAGTTTGTCATCTTCTGGGTTCTGAGATCCTAATCCAAATGTTCTTTCTTTAAAATAACAGCTACCCAGATCTGGTAGCCATAGATTTGTGATCCCAGCACTTGGAATGCTAAGGGGGCAGGATCATGAGTTTGAAGCTAGCCTTAGCAACACAGCAAGATACCAAAACAATAAATAAATACAAATTTTTGAAATTTGGGCAACTAGGCTTTCATCAGACAGGGAGCAGTGAACAAGCATGCTTACTTCTCCTCAGCAGTAAAGATGTCAAAGCACCCATTGGCCAGCAGCTGGTCCAGCATTTTCAGCAGTGATACAGACACCCTGAGAGGACAAAATAAGAAAACATGAGACCCACACAAAACACCCAAGAACTTAGAGCCACCTATGTGAGAGACAGGCAGATGCCGCTGACACATTTAAACACAACACACACGCGCACACACACACACAAATCTGTAACATCACTATGGCTCTTCCTAGATGGGACAAGAGTCAAAACAGTCTTGTCAAATTCCTAAAAACAGACACACCAGTATTTTAATTCTTATAAGAATACAAAAATGGCTATGGGGAGTAAGAATAAAGCCAGAGCCAATGTGGCTTCTTTCAGGAATTACCTAAAGCAAAGGTAAGAACAGGGTTCCTGACATAAAGATGTGTAGATGGCCTGGTAGAGTCCAACATTCACCTGTACACTTGAAGGCTTTGACAAGGTGCAAAACTAGTGCAGTGAATAGTCCAGCAGAACTGGACAACCATTTGCAGAATTAAACTGAGCAAACACAAAACTACCTCAAAACAGACCATAGGGCTGAAGCTAGAACCTAGCGCTGAAACTTCTGAAAGAGAGGAGCTCTCTAGGGCCTCCAAATTAGGCAAAGATTTCTCAGCAACAACACAACCTCACTGATCTAACAAGGACTTGCCCAGTACAGTGAAGGCATGAAAACACACCAGTGAGAAGGAAAGTCCAACTAAACAAGCCATGTCAATGAACAGACATTTCAAACACTAGGAGAGCAACTGAGTGAGTGTCCCACAGAATAGCCACCTGAGAGCCTGACCACACCAATGCTGGGAAGACTTGGGACGATAGAGCCAGCAGCTTTACAGAAGTTAACAGGCAATACACATGACCTAGCTGTCCATTGTTCAATGTGTGCATCCACAGAGACTCATTCCTATATGTCTACTATAGCTATCTATAAGGCCTGAAACATGAAATACCCAAAGAAATGACTCAGTTCCTGCCTACAGCAGACCCTGACTAGGCACCAAGAGGGACAGACAGACAGACAGGGATGACCACACTGCCTGCCTGTTTAAATGGAATTCTACAAAATAACACCTCAACGTTGGTGATAGCAGATCAGTGGCTGCCAAAGTGGACAGCTGGGAGGGCTCTGAAGGGCAGGAGGAAACTTTGGTGAACAGGAAAGGCTTCATGGTATGCACATCCAAAGGAAACACCCTACATACTTCATATGTTGCCTTTCAAGTTTCTTAGATTCTCAATGAGGATACTGTAGACAAGAAAAGACAGGGGCTATTCCTATAGACTAGAACCTCATTCTACTTCACATGGTATTCTGCATCTAAGTGCATCAAAGGAGAGGGACTGCAGGAGATGAGTGCCAGGAACCAGTGAGGCCCAGAGGAGATGAATGCTGGGGTTCACTGAAGTTAAGTGCAGGAGCCAGAATCTGGGAGCCAGTAGGGCCTGACAGCTTGCTGTGCCCAGCTCCTCACCTACTAACTGTGACAATGTGTCTTAGGGAAACCTGAGCTCTGTGGAGATAGGATGAGCCACAGGTACCATGACCTCCCAGCCTCAAGACACCACTCACCTGTCATTCAGGAGGTTGTCCTCAAAGACCTTCAGGAGGGTTCCACTGAAGCTCACCAGGGCCTGAGCATCCTTCTGAATCCCCTTCATATACTCAAAGAGGCTCTGTGTAGAATGCCTGACCTGGAACCCGAAAAACAGTATTGTGGCACTGCATGGCTAACTTCTCCCTTGGCTCCCCAAGGTTACTTCAATGTTAGTAAATGCCGGGGGCCAAACAGACAACTGCAAACTACAAAGAGAAGGTCCTACAGGTGCTGGGCTGTTAAGACAGTAAGCATGTGAAGTGCTCACATCTGGGAGAGAACCCTCTGAAAGGACTCCCCTGTATCCCCTGCTCTACACAGCCAGATGCCTCCTCACCGTAGACTCTGTCAAGCCACCAACAGATACAGCCAGCCCCAGCAGGACATGGTATCTGTAGGTGGGCAGTCCCAAGAGCTGAGTGATGAGAGGGAAGGCCTGGGAGGGTGCATTCCAGTTCACAGAGGCCACGTCAGACCTGAAAGAGAGATTTCCTCAAAGCCATGCTTAGAAGGGCTGGGCTGCAAGGGGACCCAGATGTGACAGTACCTGGGAAACAGACTTTCCAGTTCTCTGCGGTGGGGAACATGGGGAATAGGAGGGCTGTCGAAGTGCAAGAGAGTCAGGAATACCCGGGCAGCATGAGCACGGAACCGATCAATCTTCTCACTTGCCTGCTGGGCAATGCAACACATGACACGCTCACAGCTGTAAACAGAAGGTACATGTCTGAGGCCATCCTGGGGATGTGTAGGCACCTTACTGTCAGTGGCTGCTGAAGCTACATCAGGACATCTTAGTTAGGGTTTTTATTGCTGTGATAAAACACGTGACCAAAAGCAATTTGGGTAGAAAAGGGTTTATCTCAGCTTACAATTCTCAGGTTATATTCCATCACTAAAGAAGGAAGGACAAGAACTCAAGGCTGGAGGCAGAAGCAGAGGCCATGGAGGAATGCTGCTTACTAGCTTGCATGATTTGCTCAGCCTTCCTTATCCAACTCAGGTCTACTTTCCCAGAAGTGGTTCTGCCCACAGTGACCTAGGACCTACCATAAAAATCATTAATCAATAAAATGCCTATAGGCCAATCTTATGGACATATTTTTTCAATTGAGTCCTTCTTTCCAAATAATTCAGCTTGTACCGAGCTGACAAAAAACTAACCAACACAGGTTAGGTATGACTGCACTCTATACATCCCAATGTCTCAGGAGCCACATAACAGGTGCATATGAATGCTGACATACTCTTGGGGCAGAAGGAGTGAAGAACAACAGTATTGCAGGTCAGTAGAAGAAGGAGGATGAGAACTGAGGTTGAAAAAGAATGGCACACTCATTAGAAAGTAGAACTTCGGGCCTCAGCAGTATGGCAGAAGAGGTTGAGACTCATGGGGGCTGGATTAAATGATGGTAGCCCATCCTGGCAGGAACTTCAGCTACAGAACTCCAAGTTCAGAGGCCACCACAACCTCTGAAGCTGGCTGCCAAACATGCCAGATCAAAGGAGGTCCTGGTATAGGGTTGGGGGAATAGGTATGCCATGAAGCCTGTTATGGAACAGGACCCTGGCCATGCTCCATTGACAGTGGAGGGTCAGGATTGAGATCAGAGAAGCTAGTCTGAGAAGGTATGGAAGCACCAGGGCAGGTGCAGCTGACCTCAGATACTCACATGTGGGCCTCAATCAGCACTGGCTCTGTCCGTGCCAGCAGAAGTGTCAAGTCCATGAGGCTGGTCATGGCAGCTTCACGGACCCTGTGGATAAGGAGACATCAGAAGGTCAATCGAGGACAGGGATTCCAAGTCCTGCTTCCACCAACCACATCCATTGGGTCCTGCAAGAATAGACTCAAGAGCCGGGTGGTGGTGGCACATGCCTTTAATCCCAGCACTTGGGAGGCAGAGCCAGGCAGATCTCTGTGAGTTCAAGGCCCGCCTGGGCTACAGAGCGAGTTCCAGGAAAGGCACAAAGCTACATAGAGAAACCCTGTCTCAACAAAACAAAACAACAACAACAACAAAAAAGAATAGACTCTACAAGCAGCCAGTGAGGGGGGAAAAAAGTCTTGAGATAACCAAGTGCCCACACACAAGCTTGGTTCCAGAAGGCCCAAACATAGGGAAAGTTTCAGAGATTAGAGAAAGTCCTCTTCGGTGTAAACCATCAGAGAAATCCAATGCCGGCAGCTGGCAGTCTTTACTTAAATCCCTTGACTGGAGGACAAAGGACGTGCTGTCTCTCATACTGTCGAGCAAAAGGATTCATTCTTAACATCTGAAGACAGACTGGACAAGTCTCAGCAAAGCCAAAGACATGTGCATACACTATCGAACAGGTACTTCCCACAGCCTCCTCCCATGTGAAGCTGGCCCCCTGTAGTGTCTCTCTGCACAAGGCTGGCACTTCTGGTTCTCACCAAACAGAGAGCAACCAACATTCATATCCATTCTAGACTTATTTTCTTGCTAAATAGAGCTGTCTGTCATTAATTCACAAAAAAAGGAAAAAAAAAAAAAAAACTAATCTAATTCCAGATCAAAAGCAGTAATTTAAACTGGGATACAGTGCATTCAGCCAGAGTAAGGAAAGTAAGATACAAACCCTCAGGCCTGGGGTCTTCTCTGCCTTAATTAAGCCCTCTATGGGGCTTATAACAGGTTCCCACTGTGAGGCCCACAGGCCCTTCTTGGGGGAGCTAACAGATAGCAGTGCGGGCCAGGGTTCCAGGGGACTCTTCAAAGTCAGGTGAGGATCACTGGACACAAAGCAAGGCTGGAGAGGGTGAGGCAGATCTGTAGTGTTCTACAGGGACATGGGTGCACATCTGCAATGATGCCAGGGGATGCAGGGAAGGAGATCTGCAAAGCATGTTGGAAAGAAATGGGGCACATATCTGCAAAGAGGGAATGGGAGAGATCTGCAAAAAGTACTATGGGACAGAGGGTGATGGACAACTAAGTGTGCTGAAGGACACAGGTGCATATCTGTGCAATAGGCCAGGGGACACAGGAAAGTGAAAAGCACCTACACAATTAGAAAGCACACATAGACATACTGTGGGGATAATCTGTAGATTTCTTTCATATTGCCTGCCACCTCTTAAGCTGTGATGCACAGAATTAGGCTCCAAACAACACAGCAGAAACCAGCTACAAGGAGAAACTCTGCTTGCCAAGCACATGAACAGGAGAAAGAACTGGGTCCTGAGCCTCAGAAAGCCTTGTGACAGAGCCCCTGGGTAAAAAATAAAAAAAATTAAAATAAAAAAAAATCACACCCCATATATGCTCAGTAGTACTGAGCTTAATCCTGGGAACAAGGGCAATTGAATGAAACCATTGTCACAGAGCCCAATCCATACCACCAGGTCTATACAGACCTGTCACCCTCTCTGTAAAGCCCTTCCATTCTCAGTGACCTATAGAAGAAAACATAGTAGCTTTCAGTGGTATTTGGCTGGCCAGTAGCACCACCTGCTGAAAGAAAACTCTGTAACACAAAGCCCTGCAAATTAACTACACCTTAGGAAATTCAGTTAAAAACTATGGTACATAAAACATAACAAATACCAAAATAACAGAAGAAAAAAAAAAAACCTGACCAAAATATATAGTCTTTAAAATAACTATATCTGAAAAATATGAAGAAAATAGAGAAAAGTAAATTTAAAAGGCAGAATTTCAAAAAGAATTGTAATCTCTGAGAAAGTTCTAGATACTGATCAATTTAAAAAAAAAAAAAAAAAAACAAGAGTGTCAAGGTGTATATGTCACTATCTACCACAGGGTTATTGTGCCATGCTAGTTGTACAAGCAGCTAAGCCTCGGGGATCACTGTAGAAGAGGACACAGGAAGATGTGAAAACCAGAGTTTGCTATAAAATTATGTCTCCCAGGAAGACATGCCAATAAAGTGTTATCAACATTACTGCCTAAAGCTGAGCTGACCAAAGACAATAGACTTGGTAACATGGACTGGGGTGGACAAAGCCTCAACACTACACAAAGAACTACTAAGGAATTCGTAGAGTGGGAGAAACACACACACACACACACACACACACACACACAGAGCACACACGCACGCGCATAACAATAACTAATGAAAAGGGGGCCTGCTGTGGATATCACTCTGTATAAATAAAGTGCTGATTGGCTAGTAGCCAGGCAGGAAGGATAGGGTAGGCAGGACAAGGAAGAGGAAGAGGCTGGGAACAGGAAGGCTGGGAGGAGACACTGCCAGCCGCTGCCATGAGAAGCAACATGTAAAGACACCAGTAAGCCACAAGCCATGTGGCAAAGTATAGACTAACAGAAATGGGCTAAATATAAGAGTAAGAGCTAGACAATGGTAGGCCTGAGCTAATGGCCAAGCAGTTTAAATAATATAAGTGTCTGTATGATTATTTTATACGTGGGTTGTGGGACTGCTGGGGCTTGGTGGAACCTGGAGAGAAGCTCTCCAACTACAGGGGCCATGAATTTGAAAGAACAAAGAGAGGAGTATATGGGAGTTTGGAGAGAGGAAAGAAAGGGGAGAGATGATGTAATAAAGAAAAAATTTCTAAGAAGAATGTCTGGAATTGCACCATTCACTACAGGTAATTCTACACTGATCCCCCAGGAGCAGAATCCTGGAGGCCCCCTTTTGCAGAGTGAGCTAAGACAAGAAATACCACAGAGGGTAGTAAGGTCCCAAGGACCAGGTCTGGGGAAGAGGCCCCAGCACCAGTCCTTTCTGCTCTGCTCTGAGGGTGTCTCAGTGCCAGGCAGACTGTAAAGACACACGCTGTTGTATAACTATTGACTCCAAACTGAAACTGTGTGGAGGTGGGGGCCTCATGAGATTCAGGAAGCTAAAGAAATTTAAGGAAGTTCAGAATGTTGCAAGGTCCACAGAGCTTCCTCCCCCAGGTTGTAAAAGCAATAAAAATTGCCAGGGAGAGGAAAATCTTCAGCTGGCGAGCTGCCTACAGGTAGAGCAGAAGTCTCCAGGGATATAGTTTTTGTGAGCTATCACCCCTGCTGGGGAGTGCCTTTCAGAGACAGAGCTGCCTTTGAGTAGTCACCCATGTAAGTAACTCCTGTAAGTAACTTCAGGAGACCCACTGGTTCACTAAGCTAGACTTGTGGGGAACTGTCCTTCAATCTGTCTTCAGTGCCCTATTCTGGGTAAACAGAGATCTGTTCACATCTTCCATGGAAAAGACACACAACACTCACCATTTTTCTGTCTTGAACTGTAAGAAGGAATCCAGCTCAACCAAGTCTCTTGGGAATTCAGGGGCCTCAGAGAAGAAGCCTAGGACCTGTCAATATCTATCACAGACCCAAGTCACCAACCCCATGTGGGCTGGGTTCACAATGCCAGCTTAGGCCACTGCCTTCTATCAAGCCTGTAGCACATTCTGGAAGAGTCTGCACAACAAAACATGTGTCCAAGGCACTCCAGCCCACATAACATGCCTCAACCAAGAAGACAGATCCTTCTCAAGGAGAGAGATAACCAGGCTCAAGAAATCTCTGGCAAGACAAGATGGTCATTGTCAATGAAGAACCCTTGAGGTCAGACCAAAGGAGCTAGTTCTCATGGACATCTTGCTAAGAGACAATACAAAAAAGCAATAGCTGGGGAGCCACCCTTCAGCTGTGCCAGAGGGAGATCTTGACAATGTGGGAAATGGTCTCCATTTCTCCAGGCTCTATAAGAATGAGGTTAGCCACATTCCTGTGTCTACACAGGTATAGTCAGATAACTCAATCCATAATAGCTGATGGACCTGAAGTTGTTTACAATGAAGGAGAATATAGGAAATGCCAGCAAATACAAACTGGAAAGACCCAGTGCAAATTCAAATTAATGATCAATGTAATATGAAATTAAAACTATTAGATGAGCTTAATAGTAGAAAATAAATGACAGAAGAGTCAATGAGCAGAGCAGAGATAAACAGCATTTATTTATTTTTTTTTAAGGTTTATTTATTATGTATACAGTGTTCTGCCTGCATGTGTCCTTGCAGGCCAGAAGAGGGCACCAGATCTAATTGCAAGTGGTTGTGAGCCACCATGTGGTTGCTGGGAATCGAACTCAGCACCTCTGGAAAAGCAGTCTGGAAGAGCAGTCAGTGCTCTTAACCACTGAGCCATCTCTCCAGCCCAACAAACAGCATTTATACAGCCAGGTTGGTCTACAGAGCAAGACCCAGGATAGGCACTAAAGCTACACAGAGAAATCCTGTCTCGAAAAACAAAACAACAACAACAAAAAGACAGCATCTTCTACAAGCTCTTTCTGAACCCTTGACAACATTGGCTATAGCCCACAGGAGGGAGTGTGAAGCACCTGGCAGAGCTGCTGACTCAGACAACAGCAGCAGAAGCCTTGTTCTCTCCCTCATAAGGTGTTTCTGTAGCCTGGGCAAGAAACTTGTCCTCCAGAAGGAGGAAGGGAAGATAATCAGGCAGACTCAAAGGACTATGGAAAGCACAAGTTCATTGCTGCTCACCTGAGACATCAGTGTAGACCACTCTTGTGAGAGTTTCTACCATGACGTAATGCCCATTGTTTTAAGTCCTGGGTACCTGGGATGCCATGCCCTTCCCTCTCTCAGGACATTCACAAGACAGCAAGACTTCAAACACTGTCCTTACCAGGCTCCCACATCCCCTCTGCTGTCTGTGGTATAATCGTTCATGCAATCCAGCAATGCAGTATAAACCTCAGAAATGTTCTCTTTGCACATGACTTCATCTGGAGGTCCCTCTGCTTTCACACCAACTGTCTGGCAAATCCTGAAATTAAAATATACGTGTCTGTGAGCTCATCCTTCACATTACAATGGCCTGAAGTGTCTTGCTGTGGGGAATATCCAGCATGGCTTAGGGGCCCAGGGCACCCTTCCCACTGCAGGTGCAGAATGATGCTCACTGTGAAGTCACCTTCACTGCCCCCACAGTCTGCAAGGTAGCTGGCTCTGTCTTCCACCCTAATAAAAAGGCTAATGCTGCTGCGAGAAGTCAGGACTGAATGGGCTTACAGAACCACAAGGAGCTAGAGAGGGCAAACATGGCCCTACATATTGCATCTACAGGCAGTAGTCATTAAGACACAAGATTCAGGCATTGCTCCTTTTGCCAGCCTCAAGATGAGGCGCAATCCCCAATTCTTCATCCATTTTATTTATTTATTTAGCAGTATTAGGGATAGAACCCATAGTCTTGTACATGCTAAATAAGCACTCTGCCACTGTGCTATTCCCAAAGCCAGTACAATGCATTGGTTTGTTTGTGTTTGGTTTGAGATGAGGCCTCAATGTTGCCAGGGCTAGCCTCACACCACTGTCCCTCAGTTTCTGAGGTGGTTTTCAAGTGAAGATGCAAATGTTCCCTGACAATGCTCTAAAAGGGAAGAAATTAGAGAACAAGAAATAACAAAACACCTCTACACATTTCTGCTCTGTGCTAACATGACAGATAATCCTTGTGGTACCTGTTGATCCCCGCCTGCCAGGCCAGAGGCTCACCGTGAGATTGCCTTCAAACTGTCTCTCCTGGCTTCAGCAAAGCTCACATCCTTGGGAGAAGTACAGGTGACTGTTCTCAGACCTGCGAGAACCTGAGGGCAAAGAAGTCCCCAAAAAATTATCAGCTACAAAGCAAACACCTTTTTTTAGACAGTCTCAGTATGTAGCCCCATCTAGCCATGAGCTTGAAAAACCTCCTGTCTCACCATCCTGTGCTGTGTGTGTACCACCAAATGTTGCTGTCAACATACTTCTGTTTCAGACAGAGATGTGGCTCTGGAGCCAAAGGGCACAGTAGCCATGGGTGGGGCTTGCTAGGTAGTTCATAGGAGGCACCTCCCACCTAAGACAGCAGGCCCTGATTCAGCTTCTGGAAGAACATACAAAAGAACATCCCACAGCTCCCCCTCTGCTGTACCCAAACTCTAGCAACTGCTATGGATCTGGACTCATCCCTACAAGATATTCATGTCTATTGTTCCTATCTTGGACTAGGGACAGCTGACATCCTGGCTCCCAACAAGAAATGAGCAGTAATACTTACATGTGTGTGCAATCATATGCGCTACAGCCTGTATGTGGAGGATAACTTTGTAGAGTTGGTTCTCTCTACCTTTATGCAGGTTTTAGGGATCAAACTTGGGTCACCAGGCTTTCTCAGCAAGTGATTTTATTCACTGAGCCACCTTGTAGGCCCAGGGTTACTACTTCTTGAACTGATAGTTCAGTTCTAAAATCTTCCATGTTTATCCACATTCAAGTAGATAAACCCCTGGGTGAGTTTAGTTATTACGATAGCTATACTTGGGGTAAAAGACCTATTCATCACATCATCAAAAGCTGCCTGATCCCACAGGAGGAAGGGGAACCAATTTGTATAGAGGCAAATATGGAGTGCTTGTCTTACAGCATCCCAGCTTGTGGCAGGCAGCAGGGACAAACAATAGCAAGATCATCTTGGGGATGTGTTGGCAGGACCATGCCTGGTGTTTCAACTCAGAGGAGAAAAGTAAATGAGCTTCATGGACTAGGTGAAAGGAAAGGAAAGTCTCCAGAGCCAGGCTGGAGGTATGCCCAGGGCTTAAGCAAGGACAAGTGATATAGGATGCTAAGAAAGACAGACAATGGGGAGAGAGCAGACCATATCAAAGCAGATTGTTGAGACACTGTGAGAAAATAATACCGAGAGACAGAGGTGCCTCGTGTGACACCTGGGATGAAAACCTACATGTAAGAAATGAACAAGCCTCTCAATCGACTGCTTCTCAACTCAAAGCTCACAATAGTGGAACCACAGAGTATGGTGGTATTGTGTTCCCCGAAACATTGTGCACCCTAATAAACTTATCTGGGGTCAGAGAACAGGATAGCCACAATAGTAAACATAGAGGATAGGCAGTGGTAGTACACACCTTTAATCCTAGCATTCCAGAGACAGATATCCCTCTGGATCTGTTAGTTCAAGGCCACATTGGAAACAGCCAGGCATGGTGACTCACGCCTTTAATCCCAGGGAGTGATGGTAGAAAGCAGAAAGGTATATAAGGTGTGAGAACCAGAAACTAGAAGCATTTTGGCTGGTTAAGATTTTAGGCTTTTGAGCAGCAGTTCAACTGAGATCCATTGGGATGAGGACTCAGAGGCTTCCAGTCTGAGGAAACAGGATCAGCTGAGGAACTGGCAAGGTGAGGTAGCTGCTGTAGCTTGTTCTGCTTCTCTGATCTTCCAGCATTCACCCCAGTAACTGGCCTCAGGTTTGATTTTATTAATAAGACTCTTTAAGATTCCTGCTATAACAGAGAAAATACCTTTTTTTGTTTTGTTTTGTTTTGTTTTGTTTTTCGAGACAGTTTCTCTTTATAACAGCCCTGGCTGTCCTGGAACTCACTTTGTAGACCAGGCTGGCCTTGAACTCACTGAGAGATCCGCCTGCCTCTGCCTCCCAAGTGTTAGGATTAAAGGTGTGTGCTACCCCCTCCCAGCCAAGAAAATACCTCTAGGCCTTTCAAGATCACAGGGGCTGGATGAAGGGGCCCAGTAAGCCTAAGAGGGTAGGGCAGGAACCACTTTGCTCTTTTAAGGTTGCCACTACCTTAATAAGAGTAATAGCATCCCAAAAGGAAACAAAATAATAATACATGATATAAGGGCTGGAGAGATGGCTCAGCAGTTGGGAGCACTGACTGCTCTTCCAGAGGACTCAGGTTCAATTCCCATCACCCACAGGGCAGCTTACAGCTGTCTGTAACTCCAGCTCCAGGGGAACCAACACCTCCTCACAGACACACATGTAGGTAAACACCAATGTATGTTAAACAAAAATAAATAAAATATTTTAAAAAAAGAAATCCTTTAAAAAATAATAATAATGGGGTTGGGGATTTAGCTCAGTGGTAGAGTGCTTGCCTAGCAAGTGCAAGGCCCTAGGTTTGGTCCTCAGCTCCGGCAAAAAAACAAAAACAAACAAACAAACAAAAATTAATAATAACACATAATATAGTCTTCTGAGGCACAGGCAGAAAAGAAGCCCATAGGACAGCAGGCTGGACACGGGTCTGGCAGCCTCTACCCACACCCAGCCTACCTCCCACCATGACCACAAACAAGTGCAACACCAGCTACACAAGGGACAGAAAATTTCATAAGGAATTTTATCTACATGGCTTTATTATTAGGAAAATAAATTGAGATGGCTGCAAGAAAACATTCAGGCACTAGCTTCTGCACAGAGGCTACTGTTTTCTCATCCAAGAAGCCACCATTTCTTCAGACAGTACCTTCCTACCCTACAAACTTGAGCACCACTCTCTAAGTGTGTGTTACAAGAGCAGTTAGCCCACTGGAGTGCCAGTCTAGCAGCCACTGACTTCATGGCCACATGTGCTAATGCTGAGGATTCTTTCCCAACCAGAGGCGGGCAGATTAGTTGCCAGGCCTTCCTATCTGTCCCCTCTTGATGCTGTTGGCACCCTCACCTGCTGCAGATGACCTCTGAGAAAGAAACCTGGGAGGGCACCCAAGGCTGAGGAGAAGCCACAGCGGGTCATCTCCTCTGGGCACTGGAGCTCAGCAAGGTACTCTGGAATCAGCTCCCCTGAAGAGAAAGAAATGTTTAGAAGTGGCCTATATCTAGTGGTACCTCTCAGAAATACAAGTTAAATGTATCAGGTAAGCCAGGACAATGTTCTGATGCAGACATACCTTCAAACTAATATATAAAATATAAGAAAAATTGTATAAGGTGGTTTTAAGGTTTCCTCAAGTGTGTGTGCTATTTTTTTCCAAGACAGGGTTTCTCTGTGAAACAGTCCTGGCTGTCCTGGAACTCACTCTGTAGACCAGGCTGGCCTCAAACTCACAGAGATCCACCTGCCTCTGCTTCCTGATTGCTGGGATTAAAGTTGTGCGCCACCACCGCCCAGCATGGACAAGTGATTTTTATACAGTTTCTAGGAAGTCATGTCCCAGAGAAGCTCCCTGTTCAGAGATATTAAGATGGCTCTTTAGGCAGCTATGCTGTCTGGATGAATCTAAGGATGTGTCCTGAATCCAAGTGGCTCAGGAGGAACCATGTGAAGGCTAATGTGTAACTGAGAACCCCTCTCCCCACAGCCTAGCAGCCTGACATGAGTCGGGTGGGTTCCAAGAACTTAACTCCAGAAAAGAATCAGATAGGGCTGCTTCCTGGGCATCACCCAGCCCCAGCCTGCACTGTGGATCCCTGCGTTAGGCCCAGCATACAGCTCACTCACTCTCAATGGTAAAGCCTGCCTCCCCAGGCTCCTTCATGTAGTATTCACTGCAGAGGGCAGCCAGGGCAGAGACAGCTGCCTCCTAAAACAGAAGAGGACATTAGTGAAAAGAGGGTCTGTCTGAAAAGTGCTCAGCCACAGATGCATGGGGCACTGCAGTCTGGCACAGTGATTATGTTTAAAAACAAATTAAAGTATGTCATTGCCACACTCTGGTTTCTCGAATAAATCTTCTGACTTTCCAATGTGTCTACTTTATCAGCACCTGTCAGATGTATCAACCACTTTAAATTCTCTGCATTAGTAAGCCTAAAGTGAGAACTTTATTTCTTCCATACAATACAATTTTTTTTTTTTTTTTTAGTTTTTTGAGACAAGGTTTCTCTGTAGCTTTGGAGCCTGTCCTGGACTAGCTCTGTAGACCAGGCTGGCCTCGAACTCACAGAGATCCGCCTGCCTCTGCCTCCCGAGTGCTGGGATTACAGGCATGCACCACCACTGCCTGGCCATACAATAGAATTTTTATGTGTCTTCATAAGGCACAGTTAATATAAGACAAAACATTTTTTCCCTTCCCAGAAGAAGCAGGGGATTGATTGGTTGTGTTCTTTTGTGGACAATGGCTCAAGGTAGCCCTGGTAGAACCTGGTTTAGAGAATAGGAGGGTCCACTGGCATCTCAAACAGAAATATATTCAGAACAGAGAAGGTGAGGAACCAATGTTAGCTCCAGTAACCTTGATGGAGGCAGGATGATGAAGTATCACACAATCAGGAGGTGGTGGTGTGGCATCTCCTTGGTTCCACACCTCTACAGTCTGCAATAGATGACTCCAACTCAATTCAAACCTTCCATCCAACCCCTCCCCAAAACCAAGGAGAAAGGAACTGAGAAGGGCAGGGTGAAGATCAGCATGGGGGTTCCCTCAGTCACTACAGAGATTATACATGTACTAATTAAGGAGCAAAGAATATGATCATGGCCAGTGGGACTTGATTATGGATAGTTTAAAGGAGAATTCTGAGACATCAGCCATGAAGCCTCCAAACTTAACCAGAATCCCACAGAAACAAAGCAGACAGAAACACTGGGCAGGCAGGGGCTCATGGAGGCATGAGAATGCTACCACTCCTCATCCGGCACATCAAAGCCTTTCCAAAACATCAACAAGTACAGCTAACTGTCTAAAAAAATGGGTTACATGTCACAGCTCTGCCAATCCAAGGCCACCTGACCCTGAAACATGAACATAAGCCCTAGCTTCTTGTTGTCCCAGTAGAGTCTAGTTTGTGTTTTTCTCATTTTCATGTGAATACTTTCCAAACCTAAGCATACTATTACTATCAAAATAGAGAAAAAGACTGGTAAAGACATAAAGTGTAGTAAGAAAGAACAAAATTTCCAGTTACCAATGGTCATTATAGGCTACCTGTGTAAATCATGTAGGCCCAATGATGGTGTTGTGGATTGTGAGGTTAGCGTATCAGGGCCACTGAGACAGACACTATGGACAGCATTACTGTCACTCTCTGCACAGGAGAAAGAAATCTTGCTTAGCATACCTTGATCTGTTGTCTGGAATGGCTTGAAACAAGGTGAAGACTTCTAAGAGTGTCATTTATCAGCCACTGCCAACCACCTGCCAAAGAAGCAAAGACAATGACTGACCTGCCCAGAGTACTCAGCGGACATTTAAAACCACAAACATCTTCTGCTTAGTCTTAGAGAAGACAGATGGTGACCTCTAGAATGCATCCTGGAGAAACTCTAGAGTGAACAGTCTTCATACTGCACAAAAGTCCAAGGGCCCCAGTTCCAGGAGAAAGCCCACCTCAGGCTGCTAAAAGTCAGCTCCCCCATGCCCTGCTGCTATCACCATTGTGTAGAAAATGCCATTCCCTGTAAACCAAAGACGTGAGCATCATGACAGAGAACTTTTTGTTTTGTTTACAGTTGAAAGCTTCAAGTGATCCTTTCTTTTCTTCTCTTCTCTCCCCCTCCCTCCCCCACCTCTCTCTCAGACAATCTCTCCTGGTCCCTGACAACTTAAACCCAACTTCAACTCAACTATATTCAATAAATGAACTGGAGATATGTTTACTCTGTTCAGCTAAACAAAATTAGTACCTTTAGACTAGGGTAGAGCAGGCTTGAGGAAGACTGCCCCCTGTTTCAGCAATAAGAGCCATTTGGGCAATGAATAAATAGCAGGAGAGGAATGATCACAAATGTTCAGGATTAGGTACAATGGTGACAGGCAGAGCTACAGCTAAGAGTGCCAATGAAGAGTCCCAGAAGAACTTCCCTATCCTTTCTAGGGAAGAAAGTGGCAGGAATTTGCAGCAATTTCAAGACAAGATATATCAATACTGTGACCCTTTCAAATGTAAGTCTTCATCCCAACCCAACAAGTTCATCTCTTATTTTGTAACTTGAATAACAGTACTAAGAAAATGTTATCTGTGTCATTGATAAAAGCACCTACCGATAACGATGTCACCTTTAAAAGGCATTCTGGAAAGTGACAAGTTCTCTATTAAAACGCACACTATGAAAAAAGAAAAAAACATTATTTTCCAAAAGTGCATCACCAGCACCTAACTCTCTCATCCACCTTTCATGCAAGTCCAAGCTATCTCCCCAGAAGGACACCAGGAAGAATATACTCCAGAGCTAGCTTGGACACAGAAGCTTGAAGACCCCTCTTTTAAAAAGAACCCAAGTGAGCCAGGCATGGTGGCACACACCTTTAATTCCAGCACTCAGGGAAGCAGAGGCAGGTGGATCTCTGTGAGTTCAAGGCCAGCCTGGTCTACAGAGTGAGTTCAAGGACAGCCAGAGCTGGAGCTGTTACACAGAGAAACCCTGTCTTGAAACAAAAACAAAACAAAGATCTGTGTAAAGAGATCCACGTGAGGTTAAGAGCACTTTTAAAAACTGGTGGTAGAGCATCTTAACCTAGCTTGGGTCCTAGGAGAATCTAGACTGTCACTTGATAGGACTTAGAATAACTTCTTGAATGTGTCAGTGAGAGTTTCTAGAGAACCTTCCCAGAGTAGAAGATGTGGGCAGCACCACTCCATGGTTTCTCTCCATGACCAAATAAAGTAGAGCATCAGCATCCATCTCTATTTCCTAACTGCATATGCTGTGTAACCAGCTCCTCGACACTCTGCACCTACAACTAGCTGCTCTCACTGCCTCACTTTCCCTTCCATGATGGTCTGTTCCCTTAACCAGTAAGCCAAAATAAGCCTTCCTTATGTTGCTTTTTTCTGATATGTTGTACTAGCAATGCTCCAGGCCCTGAGGTCAGTCTTGTCTCACAAAAGGACAACCACAACAAAACCAACAAAAATGCTTACAAGGAAGCAATACATATGCCCCAAAGAGCAAAGTCTCAAATGGCTGCATAGTCCGAGGGCTTGGATGAACACCTAGAGGCACCCAGGTATAGGACAGGTGAGCACCTGGGGTTCAGAATACAGGGCAGGTAAGCACCAGAGATACAACATGTGTAGGGCAGGAAGAGCATTATGGAAGAGCAATCCAGGGCAGCCCCAGGCTGCAGTTTGTGAGAAACAGAGCAGTAAAGCCCACTACTCTCAAAGATAAGTCCTAGAAGGACTTTGGGCCTAAAGTTCTGGTAAATGCTAATCATTTGTTAGTACTATTGTGTTGATTTGTGACATAATAAAATAATGACTGTACCCATGGGTAGGAACACAACAGGTTGGCATGTGACTTACATAGGGAAGACAACTTAAGATACTGGACCAACAAGACCCAGCTATGCCACTCTTGGGTACATACCCAAAGGATGCTCAATCATACCACAAGGACATTTGCTCAACTATGTTCATAGTAGCTTTATTTGTAATAGCCAGAACCTGGAAACAACCTAGAAGTCCCTCAACCGAGGAATGGATAAAGAAAGTAGTACATTTACACAACGGAGTATTATTCAGCTGTTAAAGACAGGGAAATTTGAAAGCAAATGGATGGAACTAGAGAAAAAAAAAAAAAAAACTGAGTGAGGTAACCCAGACCAAACATGGTATGTACTCACACATAAGTGGATATTAGCTGTAAAATAAAAAATAACTGCTACAACCAGAGAGACTAGGTAACAAGGAGGGTTCATGGGGGGACACCCAGATCTTCCTGGGAAGGGGAAATAGAAGAGACTTTGTGAGTGGACTGAGGGCCAGTGGAGATGGGGATATGAGTGATCAGGTTGAGGGGGCATGGAGGAGGAAAGTGCTAAGGGGGACTGCTGGGAGTGCATTTCAGAGTCAGGTGAAGCCTGGTACAGGGGAATCCCTCAGGACCCCAGCTTAGACTCCTAGCAGTAGTGGATAAGCTGTGATGATATTTTATTTGTGCACCCTAATAAATCTTATCTGAAGATCAGAGAAAAAAGCCAGCCACTATATTAAACATAGAGGTCAGGCAATGGTACCACACGCCTTTAATCCTAGCATTCAGGAGGCAGAGATTCATCCCAATCTCTGTGAGTTCAAGGCCACACTGGGAACAGAGCCAGGCGTGGTGGTATACACCTTTAATCCCAGTGTTAGTTAAGCATAGAAGTCTGGGGGTCTGTACAGACAGACAGGAAGTGATAGAGCTGGGCAGAAAGAGAAAGTGAGATGGCAGGGCACAGAAAGGATATAGGCGTGAGTATATAGGAAATAGCTCTCTCCTTGGTTGAGGATTTCCTAGCCAGTAAGAGCATGGCTGGCTTCTTTCTGCTTCTCTGATCACTCAGTTTTCACCCCAATATCTGGTTTCAGGTTGTTGGTTTGTTTTGTTGTTGTTGTTTTTTAATTAATAAGACTGTTTAGCAATTTGTCTTATAAGTAGCCTGAACTGGCTGTCTCCTGTGACCAGACTGGTGACTAGCCCAACTGTCATCAGAGAGGAATCATCCAGCAACCTCTTCTCACCTAGAATTCCATGACAGAAGGCTTCACAAATGGGGGCAACTGGCATAGCTGCACTAGGACAACAGTTTCAAGATCACAGTGCTGACATCCAACGTTTCCCCCTGTTCATGGTATACCCCATCACCCACCAGCTGAGGAACCCAAATAATACAACAGAGTTAAGCCCATCTTTTTCCATAGCATAGGACCCACAAGAGCCTAAACTAGGACACAGTCCAGAACAGCTACCAGGGAGAGAGGGCCAGAAGGAAAGAGGCCTCTGGAAGCAGGGATAGCCTTTGTAGATGACCCCACCCTGTGCCCAGCAACAACAGAACCAGCCTGCAGCATTTCAGATGCTCTTCCACAGATGTACAAAATGCTATAACATGAATACAAAGTAGTCCATTCATTCTTCTGCCAGATGGACCAAACTACCCATTCTCATACATCTGCAAGAATGAGACTACCCATCAACCCAGGAAATTTACAGGACGCAGAAAAGATATTGGACACACTTCCAAGTAAAACCCATACTGCAAATGCCAAAATAAAAAAACCACAACTTTTACTCCATAAGATAGTCCTAACCTGTTTCTGTCACCAACATGCTTTGTGTACCAGAGAAGAAAGCCCTTGCCCCACATCTCAACACCAGGGTACATTGCACTAAATGAGGACCTGAAAAACAAACTCCTTTGATCCATACATAAATAAGCATCTCCCTGCCACCAGTTTACGGGTATCTGGTTTACCCCCAATGAATAGCATTTGTATAGTTGGCCTGCCCTGAATCCCTTCCCCAAATCACTTATTTTTATTGGCCGTTTTAAAGTGTCTTTCTGCCACATATGAAATACATGTATCAATATTTAATCTATTACTCTTATCTATGTATCTACATTTTGTCAATGAACTTTTTGCATAATATATTCTCCCATATATAGGCAACATGTTTCCTTTCATTTCTGTCTTATGAACTACTATTAATTTTCCTAGGTGTTATAATGACAAAAGCTATAAAACCATCCAGTTAGAAACACTCCCAGTCCCATTATGACAGGGTATGAGACCTGCTTAAGAAATGTGGAGGTGCCAGGGAGCAGATAAAGTATCAACAGCAACTCTAACCTGTGGAGTTAGCTACACAGCAGGGATCATCACTTGTCTTTACCTTTGTGCAGATTTGAAAATTTCCAAATCAAGTAACATTTTAAAGAAATAATGTCTTCAAAACTTCTTGGAAATTTTTTCCAGCTATATTTTTCAAACGCAAGTTTTTAGGGAATCACAAGGTGGTCTTGACTGTGTGAGGCAGGGATACAATTCTGTTTTCTTTCCCATGACTAAAAGTAGTAACACCATCCATCCAGTGAAAGGCCCTTTCACCAAGACTGCAAACACCTTGACATGAATCCAATCCCACATTCTTCTACAACATCTTGCTTCCTAGAAAACATCATTCTCTTATGAATAGAATAGTTTTACAGTATGTTTAAAGTGCTAGGAAATTCAAGTCCTCACTATTTTTAAAAATACTTTTCTTGGAGGTCTGTCCTACATATGAATTTTAAGTATATTTTATCAACTTAGAAAAGGAAATAAAAAAGGATATAAAAAGATGTTCAAAAGGCTGGAAAGATGGCTCAGCTATCACAAATGCTTACTGATCTTCCTAAAGACCTTAATTCAGTTTTTAGCACCCATATTAGGCAGCTTACAACTTCCTATAACTCCAGCTTCAAGGATCCCATGTTTTTTACAGGCCTCTGAGGACACCTGCACTCACATGCACATATCACTGACATACATACACACAAACTAATTTTTTTGCAGTTTTTTTGAGACAGGAGTTCTCTGTGTAATAGCCCCAGCTGTCCTAAAACTTGTTTTGTAGACCAGGCTGGCCTCTAACTCACAAAGATCAGCCTGCCCAGTGTTGTGATTAAAGGTGTATGCCACCATGCCTGGCTAATAATTAAAAAAAAAAATGTTCACCATCACCAGACAACGGTGACAGTAACCAGGCACTGTGGTGGCACACACCTGTAATCCCTGCACTCAGGAGGCAGAAGCAGGAGCATCACTGCAAGTGTAAAACCACAGGGGCTACTTAGTGAGATCCAGGCTAGCCACAGCTATATATGGGAAAACAGTGAAACAGCCAATAATCCTGTAGTCTAGAGAGCATGGTGCCCTGCCTATATCTTGGCCCTAAGAGCATGGTATTATGAAAGAGGACACCACTGGGAGAATCTATACAAAGATACACAAGTTCTGCTACTAATTTTTTAACTTACCAAGAGTCAGTAGGCATTTCAAAGTAAGAAATTTGCTGTTATTATTTTGGTTTGCTGTTTTGTTTTTATATAATAAACTTGATCTAATAGGGATCTAAGAACAGTCACATCCCAGAGTTTACATCCCCATCTTGGCCACAGACTTGGCTGTATGGTTTCAGTTCCAGCATTCCATGTGTCAGCTGACAAAGACCAGTTCCAACTTCAAGAGTTTCCAGCAACATCATCAAACTCAAGAGCCTAGCTGACATATGTAGAGCAAAGTGGAGCTGGTACCTCTCAGCAGAGAGACTTCTCCACACCTGAAGCAAGTGGCTGTTGCAGGATCAGGTCCCTTGCAGCAAGCAAGAGGTGTAAAAGGGACACAGTAGGCCACGAGTCCTGTTCATCTCAGCTATGGGTGCCTGAAACTCAGTACGCTCTTCTGCACTTAGCTGGCAATTTCCAAAGGTACATGCACAAGTATACTGGGTAAACCTGGCCCTTCTGACCTTCCACACCAGGAGCCCACCCATAACTCTCAGACCTATAGGGACAGCCATTTAATGGGAGCTCAGATACAAGAAAAGCCATCTGTGCTGACAGCATCTCAGGAGCAATATCAGTGAGAAGAAGCCCTCCAGATGGTCAGGTTAACTGTTCTGTTAGGAATACCCAGTAAACTGAAACCAGGCTTCAAACACTTCATCTAAATGTATTCTGTGTTTCAACAAGAACCATCAAAGATAAAAGCATAGTAAATCTCTGGTGGCTCATGAGCCTTATCAACCTTACCCGAGAACCTCAGGGACAACGACAGAAAGGCTCATAAAGCTTCATCCTCATTCAGCTTTTCTGCAACAACCTCCTAGTATGAGTTCTAACCTCCTGATACTATAAGATGGCTCTTAATTCACGAGCTTCTGGGATCTATGAGGGATATATGTGCCTAGTATCTATCCCCAAGACCTACATACTTTGGGTCCTCAACATATCCACTCAATACACAAAGCTGCCACTGGCCTCAGTCCTGTCTTCTTTATACTGTGTATTCTCTGCCTTCCTCAAGAAACTTCTTTACAAACTTCTTTACAGGGAGTTCCATGGTCTATCACATCTAACATACAGTTCTTATCTTCCTGAATGATACCTGGATAAGTACCAATGGGGCTCAACTCTGGTTTTGCTTGGATTGGCCCTCCCCTGTGTAGGCAGCCTGGGACATACACTGAACAATTTGTTGGAATACCTCTACATAGGTGCTGTCATCTCTGTTCTGTCTTGGTAGCTAGGTAACAAGCATGACTGCAGAAGGTACTGCTTTCAAACTGATCCCAGGAGCCTTAAGCTCTTCAGCTTGTGACTGGTATCACCTCCCTATCCCAATGAGGGGGTACTCTAAGACCACCTGTGCCGGAAGCTCTGTCCCACCCTTGTCCACCACATGGATAATGCTAGGACTCACAGTAGACCTGCCTATAGAAACATGGCCTCTGAATGTAGACCTTAAGATCCAGCCTCCAGATGACTAGCAGGCTGTGAGGGACAGTATAGAGGCCATCTCCCCAAATGTAGTCAGAGCCCATTGGGGACTGCTGTCCAGACTTGCAGATCATTCAAAGGTGACACTGACAGTTCTGACTGGTCTCAACTTGGGCCACACCAGCACACCACAACCTGTCCCTCCCCCAACACATATACCAGACCAGGGTATCAGCTGCCACTGTGGCCAGGATATCTGGAGATATCCCCCAGATAAGCCAGCAAGAGTTTTCTATTACATTCAACTAATTTGGAATATACATCTGATTATGCTATGAGATCCCTGTGGACATTAACATATGATCTGATTAACCATTCCTTACTCTGTAGTACTTAGTATAAAGAAGAAATCTGCAGCTGACGCGTCCCTAGGCCCACCCACAGCTACCAAAGCTTTGAGGGACTAAGATTTTTAACTCCGGCTTGATCTCAGGATATTCCTCCCCCATACCAGAATGAAGGACAGCAGCTTCTGACCGCAGACCTACCTGCTTGTCTCATAAGCTCTCCTCCCAGACCCCTAAAAATAAAAAAAACAAAACAGACAAGAGTTAAAATCTTTTACACATAAAACATGAAACACCCCACCAAGCAACAGATACAACTTCAGGCACCAGAAACTATGACAGTTTTAATTAGGGCACTTAGTCCCCCAAAGTATGAGCTATGTTTTTGGAAAGAAACAAAAATTTGTGGCAAGATCATCCTCTGGAAGACTCTTATTGTTTGAGCTTTCACAGGAATCTTGGTCATCATTGATAAATCACAGAGAACCAATCTCAAATGCTGCTTAACCACACTTAACAACAATGCCAAGATGACCATCATGGGGCCCAAAGCAGTGGTGCACTGATGTTCATCATTGCCCATCCTGCTTGCCAGAAGCTACCCAACCTGTAATGCTAGCACGCAGGAGCTAGGAAGTGCTCAGATGAGAAGACAGCACTGGCTTGGAAGGCTTTGGCTTCTGGCCCAAACAGTAACAAGATCTGCCTTAAACAATTAGGAAACCAGAGAATATGTGTGCTACACAGCAGATTCTGGAAGCCAATGCAGCATGGAGACTTCTAACACCTCAGGGCACCGCCACACAAGTTCCCACGGACAGATGTGGGTGAAGCACAAGTGGAACCCCTTAAAAAAGGGAGACGCTTAGTGAATGAAGCCACAAAGGCCAGAGCCTGCAGCACAGATAGAGAACAGGAGAGGTCCTATGGCTGACACTGAGCTGTATGTGCCAGGAAGGACTCTAGCCTGGAATAAAACACAAGGAAGAAGGATGCTTTTCAGAATACTCAGGCTGGGAACATTCTCCATCAGCCGAGAAGGAAAGGCCATGGCAGGATCCTCATAGTGGCTGTGCATCAGAAGCAGGTTAACACTGCTCTGGACAACCCAAGGCTTTGATGCAATCTTGAAAGTGTTCAAACAAAACCAGAAAAAGTAAGAGTGTGTGTGTGTGTGTGTGTGTGTGTGTGTTTTCCAAATCCAGAATGTAAATTTAATGGCGAACTACCTCCATTTAATGGAGAATTTAATGGAGAACTACTAGGAAAGCCTGTCCACAACTACAGGAATCAATAACTCAGAAATGTTCAAGATGATAAAGGTCACACATGAGGTCATTAATGCAGCTCTTATATTCCTCATATTGTCTGAAAAGATGGAAGGAAATGTAAGCAAAAGGAGGGGGGGAAATGGAATGTAGCATGAATCTTAAAAGGTCTTATTAATAAAAAACTCAGGAGCCAGATACTGGGGTGAACGCTGAAAGATCAGAGAAAAAGAACAAGCCACAACCTCCTCACCTCACCAGTTACTCAGCTGATTCTGTTTCCTCAAACTGTAAGCCTCTGTGTCCTGAACTGCTGCTAAAAGCCTAAAAGCTTAACAGTCTCTAGTTCCTGGCCTCACACCTTATATACCTTTCGGCTTCCTGCCATTACTTCCTGGGGTGAAAGGTGTGTGTCACCATGCCTGGCTGTTTCCAGTGTAGCTTTGAACTCACAGAGATCTGGATGAATCTCTGCCTCCATAATGCTAGGATTAAAGGTGTGTGTGCCACCATTTTCTAGCCTCTAAGTCTATCTAGTGGATGTTCTGTTCTCTGACCCCCAGATAAGTTTATTAGGGTGCACAATATATCAACCACAATGGAAAAGACACAGAGAACATGCAGAACACTTTAAGAACTTTAATATGTAAAAGAAAAATTATGCCAAACATAGTTAACAGAAGATTAAAAAGAGCAGAAGAAAAATTTTAACCTAGAACAGCAGAAAGCAGGTCTGTGGTCCCAGAAGCTGGGGGAGGCCTATCTAACTCAGGGTGGTAGTTATAGGCTGTGACTCTGAAAAAGTGTGCTAAATCTTACAAAATTAAAATTGATGAGCTTTATTCAAAAAAGTTTAATTAATCTACAGGATAAACAGCAGATTAGGAAACCCCCTACATCTGCTTTCCAACACAGGGATGAGAACAGTGATGAAAACTCATCTTAAGATATAGCCACCAGGCTGGAATCTTTCGTAAGCCTCTCACTGCCAATAACACTGCTACAAAATCAGTCTGACCTAATGTAATTCAGAATGTACTGTAACTGCCAGAAACATGGATATCAGTAGCAACCCAGTCATCATCATCCACAAAGGGTGCCTATGATCCTATTTGGGGACTGAGACGCCACTTCTTTGACACCTGTGGCTTATCACAAGCTCTACAAATAAAATCACATTATTCTCCCAAATCTCTTTACTATTTAAAACAGTCTCTTCTGTAGCTTTAGGAAAACACTGCAAAAATTAAATAGATTAAAAAGATTTTATGTGCATGGGTATTTTGCCTGATGTATATCTGGTGCCTGCAGAAATCAGAAGAGGCATTCAATGCCCCAGAACTGGAGTTACAGATGGTTGTGAGCTGCCATGTGGGTGCTGGGAATCAAATCTTGGTCCTTTGGAAAAGCAGCCAGTACTCTTAACTGCTAAGTCATCTCTCCAGTCCTCCAAATTAAATTGTTTTAATAAGTTTTCTGGAAGTCATATTATCCTACTGCTTAAAAAAAAAAAAAAATCAAGGAATTTTTACTCAGACCTAGGCACAGTTCAGGAACAGGCAGTGAGAAAAACAAGAAAGGAAAATGTCTCAGAGTCCTCACAGAAAGAAGTGGTTAATACAGTGAGACTTCTGTGACAGATAGTTCTGACAGGCCCAGGGGCTCCATAAAAGCTCACCGTGTGTACCTACCACCACTACCTGCTCTTAAAGGTTTGAAAAGCAGTCAATAAGATACAGGAAGGGAGGCTTCCCACTTAAGAGTACAGGACAGTAAGTGCTCAGCACCACACCACAAGAAGAAACACCACATCAAGAAATGAAACAGAGTGGGAGGGAAACAGGGAAATCCAGTGTCTAACAGAACTCAGATCCAGAATATACAGAGCTCTGACTGCTCAACAAGGAAAGACAGATGTGGGTATTTTTAAGAAAGTTGAGTAAGGGCTGTACATGGTGGCATACAGCCTTAATCCAGCCCTCAGAAGGCAGCCCTCTGTGAGTTTGAGGTCAGCCTGATATACATAGAGAGTTCCAGGATGGCCAGGACTATGCAGCCAGACCTCATCTCAAAATGAGGGGTAAAGGAATTGAATGAATGGTCACTCCACAGGAGACAGGCAGTGCTCAGTCAGCACAGGATGCTCAGCATCACTTAGTTACTGGGGACACATAAACCACATTCACAAACAAATTAAAAACAATGAATACCACTACAGTATACCGCTGCAGATCACAAACTTTCAGACGTGGAGCTAGTTAGGACACAGGGTTAAGGGTTGGGTGATCTGCAAAGAAACCTATTAGTTTCTTAAAGATATACACCTGTCAAATGACCCAGCAAAACCATCCCTAATATACTCAAGGAAAGGGACACACACGTACACTAAGATACAAGCTGATGTGCCCAGCAGCTTTATTCCATATGTACCCTGAGTTGAGATGACACCCTAAGGACACACATTGCTTCTCAGCAGTGTAAGTGGACACAAAACAAAACAAAACAGTATGATAGAATCCCAGCATAGGGAAATTGAAGCAGGTGAATTGCCAGTAGAGTAGGGCCAAATGTGGTGGTGCATTCTTATCAGCACTTGAGAGACAGATGGAGCTCTGCAAATGCAAAGCCAATCTAGTCTACACAGTGAGTCCTAGGCCAGCCAGGGCAACATAGTGAGACTCTGTCTGAAAAAAAAAAAACAATAAAAAATAATAAAATGGGGGAAAAAGGTAATTCTCAGGGCTGGTGAAATGGTTCAGCCATAAAAAACACTAGCTACTTTTCCAGAGAATCCAGGTTCAATTCCCAGTGCTCATGCAGCAGCTAACAACCATCTGAAGAAAACCAGACACCTTCCAGCCTCCTTGGGCACTGTATGCATGTTGTCTACAGGCATGTAGTCAGGCAGAACATCAATACACATAAAATAAATTTTTTTTGAAAAGACCACAGTGGGGCATAGTACGACCCTGTCTAAAATAAAACAAAACAGAAAAATATTGTACACTAAAACATGGATGAATCTCAAAAACACAATAGGAGAAAGAACCAGACCTAAAGGCTTTCCATATTATCCTACCTGCACAGAATCTAAAGGAGGAAGACTGTAGAAACAGAGAGCGCTCAAGGCCCAAGAGCCAACAGCCACGAAAAGCAGATAGGCATTTGGGCAGGATACAACTGTCTTCAACCACAAAACTGCCAAGGACACGGTGAAACAGGGGTGCTATGACCTGTGACTTTAGCTTCCAAAAAGCCTAAAGACACCAAACAGTTGTGGGCTTCATGTCCTTTAACACTGGGCTGAGTGACAGCTGCATGTCTTCAAAGTGAACACATAACAGTAAGGACAGGTGAAGGTGAGGGATAGCAAAATGGCTCAGCAAGTATAGGCACCTTTCACCAGGCCTGACAACCTGAGGAACCCACAAGATAGAAGGAAAGAACTCCTACAATTGTTCTCTGACCTCCACTAGTGCACATGGCGTGTGTTTTACACATACACACGTAAATGTAATTTAGTGTTTCAATGAACCAGCTATTTCAGACAACACACATTTCCATTACACACATAAGAAGTCTGTAGGCTTACCTATAGAGATGACGATCACAAAGCTAAAATTAAAGAATGAAAAGTCAGTTATTTTAAGTTATTTAGGTTAAATAATTTGTTATACATATGACATTGACTACTATCAACATAAGAAGGATGGTAGAATGACAAAGCTGGGCTTTAGGTTACCAGACAGCTAGTCGGGAAGGTCAGAGGACAAAGGCCCACCTCATTGTACCTATCCTGAGTGAGGTTCTTCAAGTGAGTTATCTCTAAAGGGAAACTGAGGCACACAGACATAAAGAGGGTGGCCCCTTTCACCCTGGCCCACTGATTGCCATTTAGGCAGAAAACTAATCCTGCCAATTAATTAAAACAAATATGGCTCTGGTGTTTTCTGTCTCCAGAAACACTCAGAAGTAATTTAGTTCACTTTTGTGAGTACATCCAACATTTTCGGGACAGTCACACAACCACTGCCAGTTCTACCAAACTCTTTAGACATATCTTCAATTTCCACAAAAACTAAAAACAGCAGCCCTGTCATTAACCACACTCCTCAGAAACAGGAAGTCCTGGTTCAGAGGACACAGAGGCTCCATTCTCTCAGCCTCTGCATGGAGCTGCCACCCTCCTCATCCTTACTTCCAATACGGGCAAGAATGCCAGGCTGCACTTTACAACAAGAAGTGTAAAAACTAACCAAAGGCCTCATCACAGCCACTATGATCTAAGATAAACCATTATTATAAAAAGAGGAAAATTGTAAGGAAAAAATATTTACAACAAGAAATAATAAAGCCATTTAATTCCTTAGGAATGTGGAGGAATTTTAATTCCTTGAAAATATCCTGGGTTCATACTTTTTCTCTTTTATGTCATAGAAGATTTTGAGAATCCCCAAATCCCAGAAAAATACACATGCTTCCTTCCCATTCCCCAAAATGTACAAAATTCAGTATTAAATTTCAGAAGAGTGGAGATTAGGGCCACAGGGGCAAAGGCAGAAATAAAAGGCCTTTTTTTTTAAATGGGTACCTTACCCTCTAGAAGGACATCCAACTCCTCAGCTGGGAATTCCTTCCTGTTAAGGCCCACAGTGAGACACCAATACAGCCCTGAAACCCACTGACTGTGATAACCACCCAACAAGATGGCTTCTGGCCCCAGAGAACAAGTCTAGCCCAATTATCAATTCCAGATAAACCCCAACAAAAGTAATGTTGGTGGAGAGAACCCATAGAACCATCATGTCCTGGTCAACTAGGTGAGCAGATCCTGTCCAAGCAGAAGGGGTTCAGATGGGCCACACAAACCTGCTGGTGGACCTCCTTCAGGCTTTGCACTGCCTTCTCATCCAGGTAGTCTGTGACAGGCCTGAAGAAGGCAAAACAGCACGAGTTCAACAAGGACTAAGCCAGAGCTCAGGTTCACAGGAAAGAACACAGACTCAGAAAAAACAGCTTCTTGTTCATGCTCCCACAACCCCTGAAGATCCCTCACTTCTGCCTTAATCAAGGCTGTGTTGGGGGCTGAAGAGATGGCTCAAAGGCACTTGCTGCTAAGCCTGACAACCTGAGTTCAAACCCTGGAACCCACAAGGCAGAAAGAAAGAACTGACTCCCCTCAAGTTGTCCTCTGACTTCCACACGTGAATCATGGCAAACTCATGCCCACACATATTTCTGTTTCTCCCTCTCTCAAATAAATAACTGTAATTTTAATATTTCATTTCATGTATGAGTGTTTTTTGCCAGCATGTATATGTGTACCATATGCATGACTGATGCCCATGGAGTCCAGAAGAAGCTATCTGGAGTCCCTAGAACTGGAGTTAAAAAGGGTTGAGTTACAAAGGGTTATGAGCTTCATTCAGGTGCTAGGAACTGAACCTGGGTCTTCTGAAAGTGTTCTTTACTACTGAGCCATTGTCTTCAGCCACTAAATTTAATTTAAAATAGAAAAAATAAATAATAAGAGAACAATCAGGGAAGGTAAGATACCCACTGTCAATCTCTGGCCTCCATACAAGCACACATGGACAAGTACATCTGTACAAACGTACACACACACACAATCTGTGTTGGTTTCAGTATGTGGGCATCTGGGTGCTACCTTTGTGCTCTGACCTATAGCCAATCTGCTGAAGACATAGTACCCTTACTGAATATCAGGCCCCTGCTGACACTGTGGAAGTGGTAAGTCCCCTACAGGGTTACATGGGTTCCCACAGGAGCCTTCTGCTGTCCTCAGAAAGCCTTCTGCTACAGTCAACCTACACTTAAAGATCTCAACAGGGAGTTCTACTTTGCCTGACTCACACAGTAACTCACTAAGCACATGCTATAATGTAAATTACAATTCACACTAGATATCTGCTTTCTCCTGAGATATGGCATGTGCCAGTCAGAGCTACACAGTGTCAATTACTTAGGGAGCTATAATCTCTTGTGTTTTAGGCATAACTATGCACAGCCACAACACCCTGGGGATCTGATATTTATTACTTGCTAAGCAGAGCTATGAGGTAACTAACTCCAGCTCCCTAGAGATCTAGTTGTCTGCTAGGTACAAACTAGGCAGCGCCACACAGAGCCCCAATGTCCTGGAGGTCTGAAATCTCTTATAGGTTGAGTAGAACCATGTAGAGCCTAACACCCTGGGCCACGTATAAACCCAACAGCTTGGGAATGGATCTCAAATGTACCATAATATCATAATGCACTGCTGAGAAATGTCATGGCCCAAGTGCCTTTTACCATAACCAAAGAGAACAAGGTGTCCTATCCACCCATATAGTCTGTGAGCTGGGTTCTGGGTCCAAGGGACAACCAAGCCTCCTTGGGGCGGATAGGTAGGAATGAGGTTCATGTACCCATCTGCTGTTACCTTAACCTAAAGGAGTCACCTAACACAACAGGAAATGACTTAAGTACAAATTTCAAGCTTAAACCAAAAGGCAGGTCATAGATGGCACTGTGTCTATAAGATCTTACTTTTGAGGAGTCAACTGTACAGTGATGTAAGGAAATTACACAGCTCTTGGAATGTACCATTGTGCATGGTCCTGACTTCTTGCTTTGTAGTTATACTATAGATGCAGATGGGGGGGGGGGGGGAGTAGCTTCCAAACTTACCTTTTTGCTTTTTTTTTCCTTTTTTGATTTTTTCCAGACAGAGTTTCTATATGTATCTCTGGCTGTCCTGGAACTTGCTCTGCAGACCAAGCTGAGCTCAAACTCAGAGATCTGCCTGCCTCTGCCTCCCAAGTGCTGGGATTAAAGGAGTATACCACCATAACACAGCCCTATCTTACACTTTCAAGTAGTTTAAATTATTAAAGTAACAAATGGGGACTGAAGAGATGACTCATCAAGAAAATACCTTGTCACACAAGTCAAATACCCCAAGTTCAGATCCTCAGAACCCAGGTAAAAGCCAGGCACAGTGGTGCATTTGTATGTACTCCCAGGAAGACGGGAAACATCTGAAGCTCACAGAGCAGCTAGCTTGGTGGGCAGCAAGACTGACACTGTCTTAAACAAGGTGGAGCATGAGGAAAATGCCCAAGGTTTCTTCTGACCTACACGTAGTCTGTGGCACACAAGTGCACACATGCACACAGCATGCACACACAGACACACATTCACACACAGAGTGACAAATGAACTGCTCAGTACCACCTCTAAACAGGTGTCATTGCTCTTGTTGTCTGAATCCCTGGACAACCAAATGCCAACCAGCAGTCCTTCTCTGAAAAGAGGAGAGTAGTCCTAACCACTGACCACCTCAACATAAAATGGAACCCTAAAAACACATGATCAACAATCAGAGCAGACAAGCCATTCTCAAACCCAAAATCACTACTGTTACCTGGCTTCCCAGATGGCATCTCCTACCTGTTACTCTGTGAAGCCAGCTTGTACAGGGCATAGGTGACCTCTGCGCAGGAGAGGATGGCGCCATGTCTAGTGTGTAGATCTGGGCTCAGTGTCATCGACAATAGTGTTGGGAATACTGCAGTAGTCAAGTTGAAGGACACACATGGACAACTCATTACTTAGAAGTATTTCCTCTGGTGTTGGTCAGGGTCACCACCACTGTTTCTGGTGGGCAGAGCTCCCTCCTGAGCAACCAGGGCAATGTGCTAGGACACAGCATATAAATCAGTACATGCATACAGGCCCCCATATACCCAGTGAAGGACAGCTGAAAAAAAGTCATATCTGCAAGTTTTCCCATCTGCACCCTCTACCTAAAGAGAACAAGTAGATCAAAGGCCACGCAACCATAAAAGGTAACAGGCACTTGCACTCTTTATTCTTTCCTAATGAGAGCAAAAAACCTCATCCTCTGGTGTTTAGGGAAGAGAAAGCAAACAGCTCCAAATTCTAAGTACATACCAATCTAGAGGCACTGATGACTCAAATGAGTCCCTGGAGTCCCCATCATTTTTAACCTATACAATGCAACCCATAGTTTCCTTGTTTTGTGGATGGCACCTGTACCTAATGCCACCCAAAGCTGCCCCTGGACAAACACACTGTATTTGTCTTCATACTCTATCCTGACTTAGCCTACAACCTACTCTTCACAACAGACATAGGACACCATCTTCATCTACTATGAGAACAGAACATCTTTCTGCTGTGTACGTGCACACATATGCACACAAGTGCACTTGTATGAGTGCTGCAGGAAGTGGTATGCACACCTACCATGAGCAGCTATGTACTCAGGTACTTGTGGGGTCAGGTTGTGCAGTGCCTTTGCAGACAGTTCTCGGATGGCCCTGAGAAGTAACAGGAGCTGTTAGTAGAGTGGTTTGCATAGTCACACTCATATCGACATTATTCACAATAACCTTGAGATGGAGATACCCAGGGATCTATCAATAGGTGAATAAATAAGCAAAATACGGTAGATACAGACAATGGAATATTACTCAACTAAAAAAGAGAAGAATTCTGACACTTGCTATAAGAAAATGACAATTTGTGGTCAGCAGGTCAAAAACTGTCCAAGGCTTCTTTTGTAAGGCTTTAAGTTAAGGATCATTTTTACATTTTTAAGGGTCATATAAAGAAAAAAAATTATATATATATATATATGTATATATATATATATATATATATATATATATATATATATATGTATATGAGACAGAGACCTAAGGTATTATCTATCTATCCCTTTAAAGAAAAAGCTGATTAATAGCCCATGCACACAGATTCAATATCATGTTACACTTTAAGAAATCTATGAAACAAAGAAACATTTCATAATGATAAGTATATCAGGAAGATGAAAAATTAGAGGTATACATGCATCTAAAATGAAAGCCCCACTCAAAACACAGGAAAGAACTGACAGAATCAGAAAATCAATCAAAGATTTCAAAAGTTCAAAAACTTAGTCTAACTCATGGACTGCATATTTACAATGTGGACTTAAATATCTTGTTGTCTGGTAAACTAATATGAAAGGCAATTTAATTAACCTCTGGCTGGGCAAGTCTAGGTGCTCTTCTCCCAATAAGAGATTTAATATCCCATCTGCCTGCGTACCTGGCACATAAGCTCCTGAAGGAAAAGAGGGAGTTCCTGTTAGGTGGTCACAGCTAGCCCAAGTGAACAACATGGAGGCTTGAGCCAGAGGCTCCTCACTCCAGAGTCCAATGCAGGCTACATATAGCTACATTAGCACAGCAGCAGCCAACAAATACTTGAAAGGCTTTGGTCCCCGGTGTCAGAATGGGTCTTTCAACCACAAAGACCCACTCTGACACTAGGATTTGGAAGGGGCACCAGGATTATACTACTAATTCCCCCAGCATTTGTCCTGTGTTGGCTAACCAGGCCTACCTAGAAATGGTAGCAAAACACTGACAGTGCTTACATCTAAGTTATACACTTGCCTTTCTTCTCTGAAGACACATTTAACTACTTATGAAATACCAAGATGGCCCCAAAGCTGCCACTGTAATTAGGAAAACTACCACTGAAGTCTGCTTGGCTTGGGTGTCAATATATAAGATACCTAGGCAGAGCAGAATCAGTATGGAGGCAAGGTCAAATGACCAGGAAGACCAGGCTATTCCAGCTGTCTGGACTGCCCTGTCCTCAGGCTATAGATTCCCTATTACATATGACAAGGGTATTCAGGAATAATTACATCTCAGAATTGCCTGACCAACGGCTCCAGAAATGAAACTAGACAGATATACCATTAACAAGCATACCACACAGAGAGACTGGAATTTTCATGACTTCTCAGAAATAATTATTTTAAAATAGTTTATCTACACTCATGAGCTTATATAAGTTCAATTAAACTTCTCCTGTTGTGGGGAAAAAAAGGAATTTTCAGAGAGTCACAAAAACACAAAACCTACCCATCCCAATGGTTAATTTTCATGGAGACCAAGTGGTCAATCATTGGCTTGGTGTATTCCTGGAATCCCGCAATAAACACACTGAAAGACATAATATTAAGAGCTAGAGAAAGGGGCAAATATGAGCAGTACAATGACACGTATGTATAAAACTCTCTTAAGCCATTATTTTATGCATTGCTTAAAGATTAAAAATAACATGGAGAAGCCAGAACTTACATATACTGCCCTTGAGAATGGAAACTAAAACAATTACATTCAAAAATAGTTTGGTCATTCCTTCAAAAGTAAAAGCTGCCTACCAGATGACCCAAATATTCCATGCATCTGCAGCTACTCAAGACAGGAGAGCATTCATCCAGAAACCATCCACACAGCTCAGTAGCATACCCAGGACTGTGATTGGGAGCAGCAACCCATGCACATGCAACTGATGGAGAAGTAGACTGCTTATTAATCCTTGCCACAGGCACGCAACAGGACAAAGGAATGGGCTTTTTGTTTGAAGCCTAGATCTTACTATGTACCCCTGACTGGCACAGAACTTGCTTTGTAGCCCAGGCTGGTTTCAAAATCACAAAGATCAGCCGGCTTCCCAAGCACTAGGATTGAAGGCATGCATCATCAAACTTGACCTTTTGTTGCTGTTGTTTTAAAGATTTATTTTTATTCTATTTGATTTGGCTTTTTGAACTTTTTTTAGAATTACATACATAAGTACTGTATTTTTTCATTCCCACCCTCTCCCCCAACTCCTTCTGTCCACCCTCTGATTTCCTTACAATTTCATGACCTCTTCAACTATTAGTGGGTGGGTATAAATAAATATAACCTGCTAAGTCCAGTTAGTGTTGCTGGCTTCATTAGTGTGTGTTCATTTAATGTGCTTAAGGCTGACCACTTGGGGTTGGATAACCTAGGGGGGCTTGTCCCTGGAAAGGACTGATTCTTCCTGTCAGCGGCCATCAATTGCCCCATAGCATTTCAACTAGAGATGCAGCTTTGTGAGATTTCCCCATCTACATTGGAATGTGAACTGGTGTTGTCATGGTGCAGGTCTTGTTTAGACAACCATATTGTTAAGCTTTCAGAAGTACAGTTCTCTGTCATATACAGAAGACATTCTCTCATAGAAGATGTTCTTGTCCTCTGGCTCTTACAATCCTTCCACCTCCTCTTCCATGATGTTTCCTGAGCCTTAGGTGTATGAGTTGTGTTGCAGATAAATCTACTGAGGATGGGTACAAATGGTCAGTTATTCTCTGCATTTTTACCAGTTGTGGATTTCTGTGATGGACTCTCTGCTGCAAAAAGAAGTTTTTGATTCGGGATGAGAGCTACATTTATCTGTGGATATAAGGACAGGTATTTATAAAGCAGTTGGAAATTATACTGGTTCAGAAAAATAGCAGCTGTAGGTTCTCCTTTAGGAGTCATGACCTCACCAGCCATGGGTAGGATGGTGAGGTTTACAGTATCAGATGTGTATATAGTACCTCCTTTTGAATAGGCCTTAAGTCCAATTATATTACTGTTCATTACCCCCAAGAAATAAGTGCCATTACTGTACTCCTGAGTATATTCTTCTGTGCTGATCACTGTTGTGGTGAAAAGTACACAGACTTTTCAGCTGAACAGAACTATTTATTGCTTTTCTGCCTTGGCAGCTTGCATAGCACTTTCAGATACTATCAGAGCTAGTCCTCGGGGAGGATTATTTCAGGTGAGTTCCAGCTCAATTCTTCCAAGTCCCTTCTCTTAAATGTGTTGTAGCTTCAGCAATAGGGTCTTACCTTCAAGTTCTGGAAGGCAACCAAAGGCAGCAGCAAAAGCCTATTTAATTTTGGGAGTTGATTGTAACTTTCCTGACCAATGACTCAAACGGAGGTTTCTCATTCCTGGCACTGGGATCTTTGTTAACTAATAAGGTGATGAGAACTGTTCCCCATAGTCTCAGGCATTTGAACAATTGGTTCCCAGGTGGCAGTGCTGTTTTGGAAGGTTTAGGGTAGTATAGCCTTACTGGAGGAAGTATGTCACTGGGGGTAGGCTCTAAGAGTAAAAGGCTTCACCTACTTGCAGTTCACTCTGCTTCTTATTCATGGCTGAGATGTGAATGCCACCACCATACCTGCTGCTTGCTGCCATGACGGAGTCTTATCCCTCGGGAACCATAAGCCCAAATTAATCTCTTTCTTCTGTAAGTTGTCTTGGGTACGGTGTTGTTATCACAGCAACAGAAAAGTAACTGATATAGTCTATGGTTCTTGGGGGCAGCATTACCACCAAGTACTATAACTTCATTTCAATTATGTGTATATATGCACATACACTTCTATATTATATGTATTTTTAAGTAAACATAAAATGTTTTCCTTTGGATTTTTCAATCATCCTTTGTGTTATTTATCCCTTCTCTCGGTACATTGTCCTCTCCAGCTCTTACTGGGAAAGTCCTCCCCACATTTTCCCTATTTTCCCCTGTGACCTAATACACCCCTCTCTATGGAGCCTTCTATATTCCTCCTGACCACAGTCCCTCTTTACTTTTCTGGTTTCCCAGGTCATATACTCACATCAAAGGACTAGGAATGAGAATCCACAAATGTGTGAGAACTTACAACACTCGTCTTTCTGGGACTAGGTTACCTCACTTGGTACAATATTTTCTGGTTCTATCCATTTACCTACAAATTTCATGGTTTCATTTTTCTTTACAGCTAAACAGAATTCCAATGTGTACACGTACCACATTTCCATTGTCCATCAGCTATTGTGTTTCCATTTCCTAGCTATTGTGAACAGGTGGCAATGAACAACTACCTCTGTAGGATGGGAGTAGAAGCCTTTAGGTATACACCAAAGAGTGGTATAGCTGGGTCATATGGTAGATCTTCTTTTGTTCTTGAGAATGCTCCACACATATTTTCAGAGTGGCTGCACCAGTTTGCAATCTCATGAACAGTAAATGAGAATTCCCCTTCCCCCTCATCCTTGTCAGCATTTGTTGTCAACTGTTTCCTTGATCTTAGCCATTGTCACTGGGGTTAGATGAACTGTCAAAGTAGTTTAAATTTATATTTCCATAACTGCTAAAGAGAGTGAGCACTTACTACATATATACTGGTGTGGTGATATTTTATTTGTACTGAAATGTGATTTTATTTATATATTAATAAAGTTGCCTTGGGGTCAGAGCAAGCCATAGCAGAAGCTGGGCGGTGGTGGTGCACGCCTTTAATCCCAGCACTTGGGAGGCAGAGCTAGGCGGATCTCTGTGTATTCAAGGATACAGCCAGCATGGAGACACATGCCTTTAATCTCAATACCAACCACAGGAGACCTCGAGGTCTGTACAGACAGGCAGATAAGGAGGTCATGTGGCTGGGTTTACAACCAATGAGAAGGCAGAACAGAAAGTCTATATAAAAGACAGGACACAGGAAGTAGGTGTCTTGTGGAGAGGAAAGACAGAGCAGCAGTGAAGGGTAAGGTTTTCACCTCTCAGCTATTGCTCTGACCTCTTGGCTTTTAACTCTGCAATTGGCTGTGTTTCTTATTTAACAAGACAGTTACATCTGCATACTGGTTTTTCGAGATCGGGTTTCTCTGTGTAGCTTTGGAGCCTGTCCTGGAACTTGCTCTGTAGACCAGGCTGTTCTCAAACTCACATAGATCCACCTACCTCTACCTCCCAAGTGCTGGGATTAAAGGCTTGAGCCACCACTGTCCAGCTATATTTCTATTAAGGTATCTCTTAGTCATTTTATTTCTTTTTTTAAGAATTCTGTTCAGATCCATGACCCATTTTTCTAAATTGGGTTTTGTTTTTTGGCTTTTTTGGGTTTGTTGTTGTTGTTGTTGTTGTTGTTTGACTTGTGGTTTGAAAGAAATTGGTCCCAATAGGGAGTGGCACTATTAGGAGGTGTGGCTTTGTTGGAGGATGTGTGTCACTATGGGGGTGGGCTTTGAGGTCTCCTATGCTTAAGCTACAGCTAGTGACAAAGTTCACTTCCTGTTGCCTTCTGCTCAAGATGCAGAACTCTCGGCTCCTTCTCCAGCACCATGTCTGCCTACACTCTGTCATGTCCTGTCATGATGATAATGGACTAAACCTCTGAAACCGTTAAGTGGCTCCATTAAAGTTTTTCTTTGTAAGAGTTGCCATGGTCATGGTGTCTCTTCATAGCAATAGAAACCCCTAACTAAGACAGAAGTTGGTACCAGGGACTGGGGTATTGCTGTTATAGGCCTGACCATGCTTTTGTTTGGAGGAATTTGGACTTTGGGAGTTTGGGTTAGGAAAGCAGTAGAATGCTTTAAGCACTGCTTAATAGGCCATACTAGTAGGAGCATAGAAGATTTGAACTGTGAGGATAAGAAGAATTTTAGTATTTGCCTAGAGATCATTCTTATGATATTTTGGTGAAGAATGTAGCTGTTTTTGCTCTTGTCCAAAGAGTCTAAGGATAAAGTGAAGAGATTTGGATTAATTTCATTGGCAGAGGAAATCTCAAAACAGCCTAGTATAGACTCTGTCAGATGGTAACTCTAATGAAGATACATGTGAAAAGGGGCAAGCTGAGCAAGGGGGAAAAACACACAAAATGTATAATTTGAAGAGAAAAGGAGCACCAGGAAGTAGAATTGAGCCAAGTCCTGTGTTCAAGGAGAGAAACAGATTAAGAAATGGAATACAGAAAGTGGCAATCTCAGGGCAAGAACGCAACCAGCTATATTTCCAACTTGTAAAAAGGAATTAAAGAAAAGCTGCCGGGTGTGGTGGCACATGCCTTTAATCCCAGCACTCGGGAGGCAGAGTCAGGCGGATTTCTCTGAGTTCAAGGCCAGCCTGGTCTACAGAGTGAATTCCAGGATGCTTATAGCCAGTTGTGGTGGTGCACGCCTTTAATCCCAGCACTCAGGAGGCAGAAGCAGGAGGATCTTTGAGGAGATTTGATAACTGCCGGGTCTACAGGGCAAGTTCCAGGACAGCCAGGACTACACAGAGAAATCCTGCCTCAAATAAATAAATAAATAAATAAATAAATAAATAAATAAATAAATAAATAAATAAATAAATAAATGGATGGATGAATAAATAAATAAATAATGTTTTTTAAAATTTCTTCATATTCTTTGCCTGTGTGGTCTAATTCCTCTACTTTATCTTCAAGTCCCAACATTCTATCTTCTACTTGCAAGGTTTTCCTCTGGGTTTTCTTTGTTCTTTTTCTTTGAGACAGAGTCCCTCTGGATTTCTAATTGAGTTACTGAGTTTTTCAATTCCATCTTCATTTCAGCTTGAGCTCTCTTCTTTTTACTGAATTCAGTTTTCCAGTCCTGAACTGTCTTTATTTCCATAGGTTTGTGTTTTCTTGGGCATCATTCAGGCATTATTCTCTTTAGTTGAGTTGTTTGTTCATGTTGTCTTTAAATTCCTTGGATTCTCTGATGACTTTCATGACTGTTCTTTTAAATTTTGTATCCTTGGGTTCACCTTGGTAACTCTCATTTCTATAGAACTGGTGGATCTTGGTGGTGGACTAGAGCAACAGAGGTGACTTCAATTCAGAAATAAACAAAAAGGCATGCAAATGGAACATACTGGGTCTGCCTGTGTGGGGGCTGATTTTCCCTATCTATGCCTGAGGAATGGGAGGGTGGTGTGGTGGCCCTGAGTAAAGCAGTCATCAAGGTAGGCAAGCATACAGGCTAAATGACTGAGTCTAAGTCTTAGGGTGGGGATAGCACAGGCAAGCAGAGTTTCAAGAACTTGACAGACTGAGTCAGCACACAAGATGTGCAACCTAGCCTAGGTCTGTGGGTGGGGAAGGTGTAGGTGAGCTAGGGTCCAAGGAACTCACCAGACTGGATATCTGACCCAGGCTAGGCCTAGAGGTTAGATATAGTGTGGTTAGGCTAAGGATCAGGCAGACTCAACAGACTGTCTGGTGCACAGGATCTGTTTTTATTATGTTTAGTTATGTATATGTGTTACAATCTGTGTTAACACATACTACGTGTGTGGGTCTCTGAGGAGGCCAGAAAAGGGTGCTGGATCTCCTGTAGCTAGAGTTACAGGCAGCTATGAGCCTTCTGGCATAGGCATTGAGAACCGAATGCAGGTCCTCTGCAAGAGCAGCAATATTCTCAACCACTGAGTCTTCTCTCCTGAATTTCTTGACACAACACATAAAATGAATGAATTGCAAAATAATCATGCTAAGGGAAAGAAACAGATAAAGGTGAAAAGCAATCTATAATAGAAAAATAATTTAGCAGATGACAAGTATGTTCACAAACCTGCTACCCATCTGACAGTTTAAATGTCCTCCTCTGTCAGACTTAGCAAGATCTATACTTTGTATGCATATAACATGTATTAACTACACATCAGTAAGGCTATTAAAAGAGATGTACAGAAAAAAAGGCACAGTTGGCAAACAGTTTGTACTAAAAAATATATAAGGAAAACAAAACCAAAATAAAAAAAAAACTAGCCTACATTTGCCTAGAAACATCAATAAAAAAGAGAAATGAATATCCAGTAAGTACATGGAAATATATTCAGCACAGGTCATTAGCAAAGATGAAATGCTGTGAATGGTAAGATGTTCAAAGACTTCCAATCTCAGGAAGGTACGGAGAGGCCAAAACCACACATTCATAGTTCATACTAAGTTAAATCTCTACAAATTCTCATGTCTTTGCATAAGAAAATCAAAATACACATCCACATAAAGATTTCTAAATGAGTGTTTACAAGTGCCTTATTCATCAGAATAAAAACCTCAAAAATGCCTAACTGCTGATCAACAAGGCATCCTGGCAGGCAAGCTATACAACATCATGGCAGCACAGACATCACAATACAGAGGCACCTACAACAGGTAATCACAGTGTTCAGTGGAAGAACTCAGACAAGGAAAAGCACACTCTTCAAGCAATACTAATCTAGACAAAATGCAAAGCACCAGCACTCGGAGCCAGGCAGAACAGATCAGAGATAGTGGGAGCCCTATGCATCCCAGTGAAAGTATAGCTGTCCTGGGTGGGTACACTGTCAGCACTTGCTACACTGTACAATAATGAGGGACATATGGTGGGGTGCCAGCAAAACTGATAAAAGTTACAAGGCTGAGAGTGCAACTCAAGGTGTGAAGGCTCACCTAGCGAACTTGAGAATATGGGTTCCATACCACCAAAGGCCAATGCCAGCTCTGCCACCAACTAGCTATGACCTTACCCAAGATAAGCCTGAACCTTGGCCCTAGGCAGTAATGAACCTATCTGTAGCATGCTGGGTACTGGAAGGCCAAATACGAACCAAGAGGAGTCCACCAGAGGGTGGGAGAGGGGCGACTGAGGCAAGGGCACAGAAAGAGAAAGGAATGAGGTGGCATAATCTAAGGCAGATGTCCGATGCCAGGCTGGCAGGACATATCATAAATGGGGATCAGGACTTGCCACATGCAGGCAGCCAGGAGTATGAGGAGGGCCAGAGGTGAGGCATGTTTGAAGCTGATGAGGGATGAGTAAAAAGCAGACTTAAGTCACCCATCACTATGAGAAAAGGAACAGATATGATGGTTTAGGCAGATGGAGGCACTCTACCTTAAGGCCATCTTGCTTTGAGTGACTTAGAGGACACAAGCACATGAGATTCCTGGAAAACAAACTACTAGGGGAAAAAAGGTGACAATTTTTAAAATGGCGCTCAGGGCTGGAGATGTTAGGAAACTGACATCAGCAACAAAGAAAATAAGCAAAAGACATGTAGACAGATGGTTACTGGGAAAATGGCCAGGCAGAAAAACACCCTATCCAGTGGTCACAGAGTAAATCACATACACCAATGTTCCTCAACCAGTTAATGGACAGACTTTGGTATGTTCACAGGGACTGCCAGTGATAACCCATCCAGACTCCTATGAAATTACATTGTAGACAAAGCACTGTGGTCCATTCACATGAAGTCCAGATATCCTGCCCTCCAGGATCCAGGAGACAGAGAAATACCAGTCAAGAAGATGAGACCCTGGTCAGAGGCCCTGTGTTGCTAGGATGTGTTAAAGTCTGCTACTGGACTGTCTTCATAAGACAACAGCTGATCTGCTACTTAGACCAGTGCATCACACAGCCCATTGTATTGAAGAAGGAACACACTAGAGCCAGGTCATGTTCTCATGTTATTTTACAGAATAGATATAATAATATGTTTAAGTTCTACACTGGTGTGGAAACCTTAGCAATAAGTAGAATTTTCCAAAACCCAACTTAACTACCAGCTATTTTACCTAAGAAACTCCAAAATAAAGGTCACAGAATCTCACATACAATATTCCAGCACTAATAACCAGAGGACAAAGAACACGTGGACAAGAGACATGAAGTGCTGAGCTGAGGGGTGCTGGCATACAGGCGTGGGCACCTTTGGTCACATGCTTCCTGGAAAAGTGGTTGGTCACTTTTTTGTTTTTAGTTTAGTTGTTTGTTTTTTTAAAGTCTGTCAAGGCTGGTATAGAGAAGTGTAAATTCTGCATGGTCTGCAAGGCAGGGCTATTAGGAAATCTACCCCCAGGGCATAAAATAGTCAGGAGCTTTTTTAAAAATGTACTTGGCATGTTTCTCCTAATTCACAGTAACTAAACTACGTCATAAAGTACCTTTTTCACATTAGTACTACTCCCTAGTCCTTAAGTTATACAAGTAAAAATAATTTGATTTCTGAAAACAGAAGTTAAGGATGTTAACTATTTATCCCTTGACCTGATTTCTCAATTATCTTACTTACTGATCTGAAAATCAGATAATTTCAACTTGGACATACTTTTTTATTGAAACCAAAAGATACACATACACAGTCACTTCAAATCAAAAATGTCATTTGAAAGACCAATCCATTTGTGACGCCTGGTGGGAAAGCTGTCACACAGAAGGACATACACAACTGTGCTTGTGTCTAATCCCTGGTATGGTACCAAGGCCTGCACAGAACAGCACCAACCCAGAATAACAACAAGGAGAAAACCAATGACCAGGGAAGATGTGAAGTCTAGTCACCACACTGAAGTGTTAGCAGGTATCTTCTACGGCATGTACCATGGAGTATAAAGTTGGTATGAGAACAGTTTCAGTAACTGTTCCCACTTCAATTTTTCTTTCTACAACATGTTATATTTACACCAAGCAGACTATACAGTATAATGAAGAATAATGAAGAAGGAAATGGTAGAAGCTGATGTTTGACACCCAAGTCAAAGACTATTACAGTTCTGTTACACACATTAAAACTTACCTTATAACCAGGAAACAGTTAGATATGTTACCAACTGCAAAATAGTCTGCCGTAGTCAAAATATCAATTCCATGAGGGAAAGTACCCTGAAAAAAGTAAAAGTGAAGAAAATAGAAAAGGTGAGAAATGGCATCTGAAATCACTGGTCACATGCACACAGCAGGGTAGCCAAAGCTGAGTCAGCTGGCTCGTGGAGTGCCCCACTGGTGTGTGAGTGTTCATCCTGCCTTCCTGGCCAGATGCTGCATGTAGTACCACTCATTCTTCAAACCCAACTATTTCAACTTCAAATGCTATAAAAGTCCTTCCTTTAAAAAGACCCTGGGTCTCAACAGTGCTGAAACGGTCACTCTTAGAGCTTGGTCCCATTTCTGGTCACAGAGACAACAGCATAGCCCTCAATTCCAGAGCCTGTTAGAGCAGGAAAGCCAATGGAAGGCAGGCAAGCTCCTGTCTGGCTTGAAACCTAGACTAGGGCCCACACCTCACTAGCTGCCATAAGAATGGATGAGGCTAATAGAAATAATCACTCTCAGGGCTAATAGCCAGCCTCTAAGAGCATCAAGGAAAGCAACCATCAGTTCCTCAAACTCAAAAACAAGAGGTAGGCCCCTCCATCCTCACCCATAAAGAATATTCATAGTGGAGTCCCATCGTCACATTATTGGAATTCCCTAATATTAGCACTTACGGTAAAAAAAAAAATATTTTACAATATAGAAACTTTATAAACACATTTCCTTTAAAAATATAAATGTAGAAAGTGGTAGCCAAATGTAGAAAGCCTTACAGCTATTGGCCCAGAGGTGGCTCCCTCCCAGTAGCAGATGAGTTCCCTATCTGTGCACAAAGCTGGCACAAGAATGACAAGCAAAAGCCAAGAAAAGTGACAGGCACTCTACCACCAGTTCCTTCCTACCAAACTCCTGTATCTTACACGGGAAGGAATCTACTCAAACATGAGGTGTTACCCCTCTACACAGCCAGCTCAAAACAGTATCAGAGGTGCATCTACTAGCAGATGCATGTTTGTGACCAGATCCAAAGAAACAGACACAAAATAAAGAAATTTACAATTTGAGTCTGAATTTCTACATGGAATTCAGGCTATTTATTACTATGGAGACAATGTCAAAAACAGAAGTTTAGTCTTCAAGTTACATATAAATAATACCAATTAGTCTGAGCACATAGTGGGATGTATTACCCATCTGGAATCCAGAAGAGCTAAAAACGCAGACCTAACTGAAATATGTGAGGTCTGCCAACCTTCTGTTCCCTGGCCTCTGCCCTTAGGGCTACCCTAGGCACAGAGTGAGAGGAAAAGCCACCATTACCAGCCAGGGGCTCCTCCATGCAGCCCACCTTCACTGTCATCCTCAGTGCCTGCACCATTTCACAAGCTAATCCTGGAGCCTGGTCATTAAAATCTCACAACTTTACGAACACTACCCAGAAAACAGCCCTCCTGAAAACACTAGAAAGGCTGCCCCAACCCTCTGCCTGTGAGAATGATGAACTGAGGTGTCTTAAGAACCACCAAGTCATCCAGGGGTTGAGCTGGAGTAGAGTGACTGGAGTGTGTGGCTCCTAGTTCTGCCATGGTGCATACTTTGTGTGCTCTTATCATATTCCTGTTTGATGGTGTGGGAAATGCAAATGTCTTTTATATCAGAGTTAAAAGAAGACAGAAAATTCCATGTTTAAAGAAATTAGTAAAGACACCATTTGGCTAGAATCCCTCCAAATTAGCATACTCTTTTTTTTTTATAATGTTTTAAATATTTCTTTATTTTTATGGTGTTTTTCCTGCATGTATGTCTGTGTAAGGGTGTCAGATCCTCTGGAACTGGAGTTAGAGACAGTTGTGAGCTGCTATATGGGTGCTGGGAATTGAACCAGAGTCCTCCGGAAGAGCAGCCCATGCTCTTTAGCAATAAGCCATCTCTTGAGCCCCAGATTATCATATTCTTAAAGTCAAGATATATGTTCAAATTTCATTCTCCCTAGCAAAATCCTGGTCCATTTTGAATTAGCCAATCAAGTAATACGAGGCCAAGCTCTAACCACTCAGTTTGTGAGGCACAAAACCCCTTGCCTTAGGGTTAAAGTCAGAGCAGGACCCCTACTGTGTGTGCTTGCTTGCTAGATTAAGAGTGGCTTTGCAGTGGGTGGTGGTGGTGCAGGCCTTTGATCCCAGCACTCTAGAGGCAAAAGCAGGTGAATCTCTATGAGTTCAAGGCCAGCCTGGTCTACAGGAGAGCCCAGATGTGGCTATTACCAAGAAGGCTGGATAGGTCTAAACTGTGCTAAGCAGTACCCATATCACCCAAAACCAGAATAAGCAATAGGCTCAGGCTCTGCCTGGCCATGTGGCTGTCCTCTCCTCCCCAGAAAGGGGCCTCACCACACTGCACCCCAGATTTCTCACTTGAATACACAGTATTATGGTATCTAGGAAAACCACCTGCACAGAGCTGTGACTCAGGAACACTCCAAGCAGCCACAGAACTATTCAGCCTCATGCTGGTCCTAGACACAGCAACTGCCTACTTTATAATCTTAACCTGCAAAGATCCCCCAGGTGACAGGAAGGGAACAGAAAGCATACATACAACACAACACAACACAACACAACACACACACACACACACACACACACACACACACATACACAAAACACAACACACCTACTTACTGGAGAGCCCATTCAACTAGCTTCTTGGGGGTCTTGGCCAGGATGGAGGCAGGCAGGCAGGATCTAATCAATTCTGGTGTTCAAGACCTACATCTCCAGCAGACCAACCCAAGGGAAGGAGTCAGGTGTCCCTCCCCTGACCCCACTTCCAGTTACTAGGCAGCCCTGTTACTTTCTGGACTACTACATTCTCTACTACAAACTTACGGCTGCTGATAATATTCTTGCCCCACCCCCCCCAAGTCATCCATAGCTTCTCTCACCCAGAGCATATCCATCTTGGTCTATACCTCTCTACCCCATCATCCTTCACATACAGGCTATTCTGCACACTATTGTAGGACTTGGCCATACTTCTACCTTCCTCACCTGTAACATTAACAAGCACCCAAGCCACCTTCTATCATGAAACCCTAGAGCAATCATTCTTAGCTGGTTGCTCTCGGGGACTCTCTTCCCTATCCAGACTCATCTTGGTAGCTGCCACTTTTCCTAGTCCCTAACCCAGTAGATCTCAACCTTCTTTATTATTAATGCTGCAACCCTTTAATACATGTTGTGGTGACCCCAACCATAAAATTATTTTCATTGCTATTTCATGTCTGCTACTGTTATGAACTGTAATGTAAATATCTGTTTTCTAATGGTCTTAGGCAAGCCCAGTGCTTATCCAACAACTCCCAAGGGGTCATGATCCAAAGGTTGAGAACCAGTGCTCTAGCCCCTCTCCAGCCTCCTTCTAAACTGACCATTCACTCCAGTGTGCCAGAATCTTAACACCTGAAATAACCTAAACCCTACTTTCAAGGCCTGTGATGGGTATCCAGCCCGAAGCAGAGCTATACTACCAGTGAACATCAAGAGCAGGTGTGGGGTCAAGGCTTTTGGAAGGTGAGGCCTCCAAATAAATCACAAGCTAGGAAAGGGCCAAGGTCTATAGGATCCAAGGACTCTCTCAACAGGATAAGACGCTTGGTGCCTAACACAAGTTCAGCCCACAACAATATGTGAGGCAAGATCCTAACCTCCATAAAACGTTCATACAGGGTCTCCCAAAAGGCACAGGAAATCAGTACTCCCTGGCCACATTATGGTGGGTCTGGGATCAGAATTGCCATGTTTATTAGCCTGCTCTGAGGTGAGGCCTCAGTACCTACACCCAACAGTACAAGATATGAAACCAAAGCTGTCAAGATTCCCACCTCTAAGCCTACAGGAAGTTTCAGAAATAAAGATTTATAAAGTGGCCATACCTGTCTCCCCACGTTCTCCTGGAAGGCAGCCTAAGGAGCAAAAAGAACAAACAGAGCAGGTGAGTGAGGTTTGCTTCTGCTAAACACCAGAAGATAAATTCAAAACAAACACAGTACAGTGTAAATGACCCATGGCTTTACTTTTTAAATAAAAGTCCTCTTTGTTGGCTGACCAGAGCCCTGAGGGTGGTTTGTCACTGTTTTTATGTCCTAGTACTCTTTAAAACCACAGTTTAAGAATTCCATTTATAAAATCAAATACAATATGAGAGTGGCCTTTCACTGGAAATACATTTTCACACTAACACCCCAATGAGGGTCCCAGAATAGAACTCTGAGAACTATACAGGTCAGTAAGTCGAAAACAACTCCTAAAACATGTGGAGGTACTCTGTTATCACAACTCACCACCATCCCCAACACCTCAGAGGGCACACACCTGTCTCCAACCAACTCTCTGAACTACCAGAGTCCTACACACCAGGCACAGAATCAGGGCTAAAATTGTCCCATGTGAACTTGAACCAAATTAAGTACTTGTAGGTAAACCTTGTACAGATGACTCTTCTTTCTTTGGTGACAACTTTTTCTTTCTCATACTGTCCTGCCTAGGACTGTCTGAACAAAGTGACAATGAAACCTCATGCCCAGTTTATTACCCAGTGGAGTTTCAAACTTCCCCAAAGCATCCAAAGCTGAGTTCCAACCAGGATTAGAGGCAGGTGTAGACACAAGCTCCATGTGGAACTGGAGCAAAGCTCCACACAATCACATGACATGTACCATCCTAGCAAGCAGAGGTGAGAACAGGCATGGGGCAGCAGTGGTGGCAGAAGACACCTCTGACCCAAGCAGACACCCCAACACGGGTTAAGGGGCTGAGCACACACAGACACACAAAAGAGAGCAGACTGAGCCATAGGACCCCAGGATCTATGCATGAATTCCTCAGGACTGGTAAGCACCGGGACAGAAATGTGAGGCATCTATAGAACAGAGCCTCATGGTAAAGCAGAGACACTAGGTGGCTCTCACATGCTTCTAAAATGGGAGAAATGAGATGCTTTTGCTGCTTACCATTTTGTAACTTTTGCAAACTGCCCCCCTTTAAGAGTTACTTTTTTTTCATATCTGAGTGTTTTACCTGTCTGTATATATGTGTATCACGTACATACCTAGTGCCCATGGAGGTCAGAAGTTGGATCCCTTAGAACTGTTGTTAGTGATAGTTGTGAGCTACCATGTGGATGCTGAGAATCAGATGGGTTCTCTGGAAGAGCAGGTATTGCTCCAGCTCCTTACAGTCAATTCTTTTTACCTTGTTTTGTTTTGGTTTTGGTTGTTGTCTTTTCAAGACAGGGTTTCTCTGTGTAGTCCTGGCTGTCCTGGAACCCACTCTGTAGCCCAGGCTGGCCTCAGACTCAAGAGATCCACCTGCCTCGGCCTCCTGAGTGCTGGGTCTAAAGGTGAGTCCCACCACTGCCTGGCCCTTGCAGTCAATTTTTAAAGAAAGAAACATTGAAGAAAGGTGATGCAAAGAGATACAATGTCATCTTAAATGTAAGCAGGGCATCTTCAAACAAGGTAAAAAACAATCTCGAAAATAAGAGGCTAGGGGATCGCCTAACACAATAAAAAGACAGACCACATGGACATCACTACAGAATATGCTATCAGCACAGACAGAAAACAGAAGAATGCTGGGAACAGGGTCAAGTGGTTAGCAGCCTTAATACTGAAAGTACACACCAAAGAAATAAATAAATAAGACTAAAATCTTACTCAAACAGAAGACTCCGGTCTATGGAGATGCTGTTAGAAGAATGAAAATAACCATAGATTGGGGATTTGCAACACACACATCCAATATAAAGGACAAATATCTAGAATGCATAAAGAACTATCAAAACTCAACAATAAAAACTAACCATCTAATTAGACAATGACTAAGACTTGAAGAGACATATCTTACTCAAGAGGGCACAGACAGCAAATGAACACCCCAAACAGACTCAGCATCATCAGAGAAAAGGAAACTAAAACCACAGACACACACATCAGCAAAACTAAAACAGAACAGTGACCAAGAAGAAACCAGGCAACCCCCGCCACAACTCATCAAAGATGGGGAGGACACATTAAAGGAAAGTCACCCGGGGGAACAGTTAGTACCACCCTGGAAGACAGGACCCAGAAACTGTACTCTAGTCATACAGCCTAAGAAACAGAAACTATGCCCACACAAAATCTGTATGAAAGTGCTCATAATAATCCTGAACCAGCAGCATCCCAGATGCCTTTTACAGGTAAAACCAAGGCTCAGAGAACAACACTTACAGTAAAAGGCAATGACCAAGGACTTCCCAACATACACTCAGTGAGAAAACCAGACTCAAAGACTGTTACTTCAGCAATGTAACAGCATTACAAAGTTGGAAAGTAGACTGATGGTTGCTAGCAGTTAAGAGAGAAGCAGACATGTTTACAAGGATCATTCAAGTCATCACCTCTCTGGTGATAACTACTGTGTGCCTTAACTGTAGGGGGTTCACAGATATGTATGAGATGCGGCCATACCATGCACACAGGACACATACAACTAAGAGTCCTAACTAAGATTACTGAGTTGGTGGATATAACCTATGATGTTATCCAGTAGAGAGCAGGGGAAAGGGTAGACAGACTTCACTGTATTCTCATAACTCTATGTGAATCTCAATAATGTCAAAATGAAAGGCAAAAAATACAAGAAAGAATTAGAATGAAACATCAAATGAAATACTAAGTGAAAGAATTGAAAGCTTGTGACTCCCGCCCCACCCCCATCTCCTCTCCCAAGCTTGCCACAAGAGAGGAATATGCCTTTTCAGCACATCTAGCCTGCAGGATACCATGTGGTATGCAAAACCTGGAGGAGTTAGCAACTTATAACTAATCCTTTCCACCAAGCAATGCCAGGACTCCACTGTCTAGCCCGAATGCTGACCACCAGAAAGGGCCAGCAACACGAAGCACTAATGAGGATCCAAAACAATGGCCCTATTATATTAGAAACACTGTGGCCACCAGACAAGGGACCCAGAGGAGGGGATGGGTCAACCACCAACAGCTGAAAGGAAAGGCCATAGAACTGGCAGGTTCCAGGCACTTCACTGCTCACACCTCCTGGATTCTGGCCAGGTAAACAGACATCTTACACACCCAGAAAGAGAAATCGTGGAAAGTTATCAACCAAGAGGCTGGAGAGTCCATGTAAAGCAGCAGCTGCCTGAAGAAGCAGCCTCCTGGCAAAATGCTCTTAGTTCACTCAGAGCCTTTATGTCTTCAAATGAGCCTCAAATGGAGGTCTCCCTCATCTTCTTCCTACATTTAAATCCTACAGCCTGCTATGTAAACAGTGCTGAACTTAAAAGGAACACAAAGAATTTCTTGCTAGTTTAACAGGGTTTTAATTTCAAGTTTAAAAAAAAAAAGGATTTATAGAGTTTTATTTCACTTCATCCCAGGTCACATAAAGTCACAGGGCTCTGATTTTTATTACTGTTTCCCATAAATACGTCTTAGGTTACAGAAAACTACAAAGAAAACATAAAAATATGTTAGTACACATTTAGTATAAAATTTTATTATATATCAGACTTACAGTTACTGCCTGTTGGTTAACTATGAGAGTGGGACTGCTAAGACCTCCCAAGAAATCACTGGGTTCCTGTTAACACTGCTAAGACAAAAGAACTCTGGGCAGGTGCTTACATCCTGGCTGCTTCTCAGTGCAGATGTAGAGTCAGCAGCAGACTTCAAAAGTCACCTGACCAGAATGAAGTATGACCCATTGGCTGAGATCCTACAATTCAGACTGGAACAGCTAGGCTTTCTAGGCCCTCCATTATAGGTCTTCACATATGAGTACCCAATACACTGGCTACCATGCCAAACAGGTGGCTGAGGCAGCGACAGATACCGCAGGGCCTGAGTGCATACCTGCTGCAGCAGCCAGAGGCCAGCAGCCAAGTAACAGGCAGAAACTCCACCACTTGTGACAGGCAATTGAACAAGACAGGGACCACTGTGATAGAGAAGATGAAATCAGCTGAAGCCTTCGATAACACCAATTTAACACAGAAGACTTGACTTGAGAAACAAGAAAGCTGGGCAGATCTGTATTAAATAAAAACAATAGAAAATAGTGGAAATTTTTTCTAAAAACAAAACAAAACAAAACAAAAAAAATGCCTAGATAGGTTCTTAGGCAAACACTTGCAAATAATTAAAGTAGAAAAAACATCAAAATAAGAGAGAAACACTTCTACACCCTCGATGGTGTTAGTTCATCTTCAGTTAAACTGCAGAGAAAAACACCTAAACAGAAGATGAATAACCCTCATGATCAGATTCAGAAATTCTACTCCTGAGAACACTGACAAACAGCCCAACATAAAGAAGGGAGCTGTCCACAAGTGGAAACTGGACTATAACTGAAAGGTTGTTTCAAAGTCTGAAAAGAAACCACACAGTATGCCACATAACAGAACACACAACAAAGACCACTTGATTATCTCAAAATCAAATACCTACTCATGATTTTAAAACATGAACAAAAATAAAGTAGCTATAGGAAAGAACTTCTCAGCCAACATGCAGAGCAGGCTAATCCTTCCTTTTCCCCAGTTCTACGCTTCTCTCTGACTATAAGAGTCTCCTCTCCATCCTACTCGGAGGCCTGGCTTCTATCCCCACAGTATACCTCAGCAACATTGCCAACTCAACCACAGTCCTCTCCTATTTTGGACAGCTTGTTGGTATTAACAAACCCAACTATGTACCAGCACCCTGTCCTTTCCCTCAGTCTCAAAGCAGTTGCAGTAGTGTTATCACTCAGTCTGTCTCTGTGACCAGCTGAGACAAGGATGCAGAGCCTCTGTGCTCAAAACCATGGGAACTCCCAACTCCACAAACCTCACAGCCAGCAGCAAGTTTCACCCTACAGTTCTCAGAGGCTTCCCTATGTTTCTGAGCACCTCAAATGTGTTCAACTGTTGGCCTGTCTATGAGAGGAAGACTGGGCCACAGGCTGCTAAGGCATCATAGCACTCCTGACAGAGCCTGGTTCATCATCTAAGGTCCTCTCAGTTGCAGCTTCCCACAGCACTCAGTCACTAATCACAGCAGTCCACACGTATGGAATCAACTATAGCTGCAACATCCCCATGCAGACAACCCTAGGAAAACATCTCAGTCTCTTCCCTTTGTAATTCATGACACTCAAGTCTCATCAATGGCCCTAGCCAACACCTCTATTGGCAAACAGTCTACCCAAACCCATCCCAAAAGCTGGATCTCAGGGGACCTGGGTAACTGAGCTCAAAACACAAGGCCCATAGGTAGCTGTAAGGCCAAAGCCCATCCAGGGAGGTCCACTCCAATGTGGTCAGGAAAACAGAGCTAATCACAGCTTAGTAACAGCTCCTCTGAGAGCACAAAACCTCCAGTGTCCTACCCTGCCATATCATTTGGGTTACAGTCACAGGACAAATTTCTCCTCCTCTGCAGAGCTTGAGCTACCCTGAATTTGGTCTGGTTACTGAACAGAAACCTGTTTACCTGTAGTTCTTCAAGGTATTTCACCACAGCTGGCTGTGGCTCTCTCAGCAGCACTGGATGGAGGCCTTGAACCCTGACTTCCCCAAGAATCCCACTGTAAATGCCCTACCAGTGCTACATGGTGACTGCTCTACTCAGTTCTTTCATCTGATCTCTTTGCTTCCATAGGGTGGGTTTTCTAGGGAGACAGAGGCCCACATACAGGACATCAGCAATAGTTACACCCCCACCTCCCGGAAAGGAATGTACTGGAGACAATGAAACTTACAGAGGCTGCTCTTCTGCAGTTCACATTTCGGTCAAATATGGCGGCAATGACCAGTGCACTATAAAAATAAGGAAAATGATTAATTAAAATGAAATATGCAAGGGCTGGGAAAATAACTCAGTCAGTAAACTGCTTGTCTTACATGAGATCCCTCATAAAAATGTGAAGTGGTGCATGATAATCAACCCAGTGCTGGGGATGTAGATAGGAGGATCCCTGGGACTGCTGCTCAGCCAGTCTAGCCTAATGGCTGAACACAGGGCCAGCAGTAGACCCTGTCGTAAAGGAGGTGGACAGAATTCCTGATGGTGATACCCAAAGTTGTTTTCTGGCCTCTACATGCACAGGCATGGGCACAGACCATGTGGCATCCTACCACTGTTCACTCACTTGTTTACTTGTGTGAGTGAGCCTCACAGACAGCAGGAAGCTCAAGGTTCCTAGAGGCTACAACAGATCTGAGTGACCTCTAAGATAGCAAGCAGTATAGTCCCAGCCTTAACAAATGTCCTTAGATGGTGTGCCCTGAGCCTCTAGTGCCTTGGAAAACAATGTCTTTGGCTTCCTGGGGTCACGTGGGATCAACGAAATGCAAAGACAATGGCACTAAAGGATGAGAATTGGTAGCACAGAAATGGTCACAACTGGACAGCTGACACCAACATTCCTAGACACGGCTGCCTATGCCTTCCAAACCACATTGAACAGCAAGAGCTCTATGCACCCTGCAGGCAACGTGCCCCTTAGAAGCACCCAAACATGGTTTCAACAATGCCCACAGGCTTAGCCCAGTGTAAGGCATTGTGGAGCATGCATTGTCTATATCTGGGATTGAGAGATATGAGACGTGATGAGGATTAGATGAGGTCAGCAGGATGGAGACCAAGACTCAATCTTCTGGGTTTTACAAGAAGGAGACATATCACATACTCTGCTCTCTGCCCCTTTCAAAGTGATACTCATGCTGCCTCAGGACTCTGCTAGCAAGAAAGCTACCACTACATACAGCCTCTTGACCTTATACCCAGACCATAAGTCAGAATAAGCCTTTTCTTTACAAAATAGTGTCCTTCAAGTATTTGACATAGTAACGAGTAACCTGCTAACAGTAGTCAGCTGGTTAAAGCAGTCACCATAGAAATACCACATAGAAGGCAGTTGTTAAGTCTCAACCTTTTCTACAACTAGAAGCAATAACACCATACCAACCCAACTTTTCCTAGCTCTCATGGCACTCTATAGGCTTTAACTAACCCTTTTTCTTATATACCAAACTTCATTATTGTCAGAATCTAGAGAGTACTTGCTCCTCCCCAACTTATGTCTCTCATCTCTCCTGCATCTACCAGTTACTGCTATTAAGTTTCATACTCAAAGAGAACACTTCTTAGGGGAGCATTTCTCCATCTAGGATTTCTCTCCTTGGTCCCTACATCCCTTGGAGCCCCAGGGATGTTCTCAGGAAATGGCAAGGTGCAAGACCTAAGGACCAAGAACCAGCCAAGTCTGTCCTTCTCAACCTCATTCTCAACTTTCTCAGCCATGCAGTGAGTACTATTCCCAGCCCAGGAGACAGAGCTGTGAGTCTGCAGACCTACCCTCCTAACTCCACATTCTGAGGCCACTACTTCCTACCAGCCTACGCAGGAACAAATAGTCTCCACAGATGAGATTGGAGCCTTGTATTCAATGAAAGGGCCACTTAGAAGCATGCCTGCAATCCTAGACTCAAATACCAACCAAGGATCACCAGAGGGCAGAAATGGTCTTTGGGGTCCAGAAAGTAAGAAAATGCTCAAGAACAAGAACTAGAGGAAGCGAGATGACTCGGCATGTCACCAAGCCTGAGGACCTAAGTTTGATCCCTGGGTCACACATGGTAAAAGAGAGAACCAACTCCTTGAAAGTTGTCCTTCGATCGCCACACACACGTATACAAACACACACACACACACACACACACACACACACACACACACACACACAGTTTTTAATTTTAATGTTAAAAACAATCAGAATGGTGCTAAGTATGTGTCAGTCGGTCAAACCTGCCACAGAAGAAAGGATAAAGTACTGCTCTATAATTCCAAGCTGTAAACGGGAGAGAGGCAGGGGCACTGTTTTTTTCATGTGTGTTAATCACATTTGGCCACACTGAGAAGAGGGGAAATCTGATTTATAACAAGAGAGGGTTCATCCTACCTCATCATGAACCTCTTAAAATTGTTTCTACCCTAACACACCACAAAGGCTTTTGTGAACATTCTTCATATCATAAAACATTGACTGAGGCCTGTATTCATGTGGTCTAATAATTCATGAGCCATATACCTACTGCTGTTAAGGAAATACATTTGCCCCACCCTATCCTATTCCCCAAGGTTCAGGGAACATCTTAGAATATGAGGACAGAAAAATTTTAAGAGCTAGAGTACAGGAAGGAGTGCTGTGAAATCTTGTCTTCTGGACATGACATGGCTAACACACTCATGAGCTCAATCGGCTTCAGTTATTGATCAGGCCAAACTGATCAGTCCACATTCCAGCAGACAGCACTACTGGGTTCACTGGGTTATAGGAAAAGAAGAGGACTTGGGGGGAACCTGTTAGGATTGCCAGGGGAGTGGGATGGCAGAGTTGTGGGTGGATATGATCAAGATACATTGTATAAATATATGGAATTGTCAAAAATAAGAAGATATTCTATTTTTTAAAGAGTACATTTGACATTTACTTTAAATATGCTCTCAAAATGGAAATTTAAATATTGTTCTATATTAGAGCTTTGCTTCCCCCCCCCCCCCCCCCGAGACAAGGTTTCTCTGTGTAGCTTTGCACTTTTTCTGGATCTCACTCAGTAGACCAGGCTGGCCTCGAACTCACAAAGATCTGCCTGCCTCTGCCTCCTGAGTGCTGGGATTAAAGGTGTGCATCACCACCACCCGGCTTAGAGCTTTGCTTTTTTTTTTTTTTAACACTTTTTTTAAAATTTTTACAATTTTTTCTCTTTTTTTTATTTACTATATTTGTGCTTTAATTTTACACATCAGCCATGGGTTCCCCTGTCCTCCCCCCTCCTGCCCCCACCCCTACCTTCCGCCCAGCCCCTTCCCTCCATTCCCATATCCTCCAGGGCCAAGACTCCCCTGGGGATTCATTTCAACCTGGTGGATTCAGTACAGGTAGGTCCAGTCCCCTCCCCTTCCAGGCTGAGCAAAGTGTCCCTGTATAAGCCCAAGGTTCCAAACAGCCAGCTCATGCACTAAGGATAGGTCCGGGTCCCACTGCCTGGGTGCCTCCCAAACAATTCAAACTATTCAATTGGCTCACTTATCCAGAGGGCCTAATCCAGTTGGGGGCTCCATAGCTTTTGGTTCATAATTCATGTGTTTCTATTAGTTTGGCTATTTGTCCCTGTGCTTTTCCAATCTTGGTCTCAACAATTCACACTCTTACAGTCCCTCCTCTTTCTCAACAATTGGACTCCTGGAGCTCCACCTGGGGACTGGCCATGGATCTCTGCTTCCACTTCCATCAGTTATTGGATACTATCAGTGGTGGCCGACATTTCCTGTAGGCAAGCATTAAAGGAATGCAGAAATTTTTACTTTCTTTTCCTAGAAAACATGGTTTTAAAAAGCAAAGCTCCCTCTCATCCAATATCTGGTGGAGCTTTGCTTTTTAAAACCATGTTTTCTACGAAAAGAAAGTAAAAACTTCTGCATTCCTTTAATGTTTGCCTACAGGAAATGTCGGCCACCACTGATAGTATTGAAAAGTCATGTAGCACTGAACTCTTAGAATTTCCTGTTCATGTGTTTGACTCACCTACTATGTTAAGCCATGGAACACTGACTGGAGAAGAGAGGATGAACACAGACAACACCTGAAAGCATCTCCAGACAGCTTCGTCCTCTCCAAAGTCATGGACTCTGTCATTTTAGCTGACCTCCTAAATCCCCAGATAAGTGTCTTCTGCTCTGCTCTGCTCTGCTCTGAGGATGCCTATCTGCAGACATCCTACCCTGCCCAGGCAAGCAGGTCCAATTTCAACAAGTGTTCATTCTAGAGGAGCCAGGCCACTCAGAAAATAAAGCTGTTTTTTCATAGCCCTTTACACATTCTATCCATCCAGGCATTGGGCCTGGGAATAAGAAAAATCCCAAATGGTATGTAGCCTGCCTCAGTCAGGTATGGTGATAAAACCAAAGCTGTACAAGAGGCTAATTTCAGCATGAGTTTCAGTGTTTTATTTCCTTCCTCCTAGGGATAGGGTTCTGTCCAATTCGCCTTTTTTCCTAAAACACTTTCCACAGGTTACTGGGTAACTTTACAGCTACAGATGAGACCTAATAACGTGGTAGAGTCAGAGTAGTCCCTATTAGGGCCCTCTCCCAGCTCCACTTGTCCTTCTCAGGTGTGTGGGAGGCCAAGCGAGTAGGACACACATGTATCTGTAGGCATCTCTCCTGTGCTCAGCATCATACAAGAAGTTCCAACTAGTAGCTCCTCCCATGGGGACCATGTCCAGTAGGAAGGCAGCTGCAGCAGGCCTGGCCACCTACTTTACTTAAGGGGCCATCCTTCCCACAATCACTCTGACAAGTCTGTGTGCTCACAAAAGCCCCAACTATCATGCTCCTCAGAGCATAGGAATATGTCAACTATTCTCTAGGCAGCAATTGCTGGAGACCTTTTCTTGGTCTCTAACAGTGAACATACACAAGCTGTTCCATGCAGACCTCACCAAGGTATGAGCAAGCAAAGTGAGCCATAAGCCACAAGGACTGGGATGTGGAGTCAGAGTCCAGTATAGGCTGTTACACAGAGGAAGCCTGTGTGCAACAGTTATCAACACAACTAAGAGAAGTAACAGCCTCATACACTACCATCAAATTAGCTTTTCCTTAAGAAAACGCCTTAAAAGTCACTGTTTCATTGATAATTTTTTTTTCTTTTTTAAGAAGGAACTCAGCTGGGCGGTGGTGGCACACACCTGTAATCCTAGCACTCGGGAGGCAGAGGTAGGTGGATCTCTATGAGTTCAAGGCCAGCCTGGTCTACAAAGCCAGTTCCAGGACAGGCTCCAAAACTACAGAGAAACCCTGTCTCGAAAAACCAAAAAAAAAGGAAGGAACTCATTCTGTAGGCCTTGAACTCATGGTTAGTCTCCTGCCTTAGCCTCTCAAGAGCTAAGATTATAGGCATGAGTCAGGATTTACATGATTCATCGAACTTCAGAGATTATACTGAAGTAAATGTAACAATATCTGGAAACTGCTGCTTTTTAAGTATCAGTAAGCTTCAAGGTAATTAAAACAAATCTGCATGCACTTATGAGTGTAACAGGTTTTTAAACACTGTTTCAATTTGAGCTATTTTTTTTTACTTTTTTTTTAAATTTTATTTATTTATTATATATGCAGTGTTCTGCCTTCAGGCTAGAAGAGGGCACCAGATCTCATTACAGATGATTGTGAGCCACCACGTGGTTGCTGGGACTTGAACTCAGGACCTCTGGAAGAGCAGTCAGTGCTCTTAACCTCTGAGCCATTTTCTCCAGCCCCTTTTTTAACTTTTTATTCATTTGTGTGTGTGTTTATGTGTGTTTGTGTCTGTGTATCATATGTGTGCTGAGCCTGAAGATGCCAGAAGAGAGCTTCAGATTCCCTATGACTAGAGTTACAGACAGTTGTGAGCTACCATGTGTGAAGGCTGGGAATAGAACCCAAGTCCTCTAAAAGAGCAGCCAGTACTTTAACCCACTGAGTCCTCTCTCCAGCTCCAGACTAACTTCCTTAAAACTATTTTCCTACCTTCGGAACAAGACTGGGTTATTTAAAAATACAAATACATTTCAAGTGCAAAGGGGTTTAATGATATTAGTCAAATAGAAAGTATCTTCCTAAATCACTGTTCCCCATGCATACTAATCCTCACCTGGGCCTCAGTCATGCTCGGCAGGAAGACCCTATACGAAGGTCACTACTCCTCTCACTTCAGAGAAAACCTGAAGAGCAACACCTGGTACCCACAGTGAAAGCCACCATCTGAAGAGAAGTGCCTGTGGGTGTGTCCACCTGCCTGATTTCTCTGTATGGTAGCTCACCAGGATTTACCAACACAAGGCTCCTCTTTCTTGTATAAGCTGAGGGAAAGTTGCGTGCCTCAGCCTGCTTCTCCTTCCCCAGTCTTACACCTCAGTTCAGCATATGCAGTGAGAACAGCATTCCACCCAAACCCATGTTTTTTGTCATTTGTACAATACTGTGTAGCACTCAAAAGCAGCATACTTGCTTCTACATGGGAAACAGCAGCACTTCCATTCTGAATTTTTTTTTTTTTTTTTTTTTTTTTTTTGCCAGAGCTGAGGACCGAACCCAGCTCTACCACTGAGCTAAATCCCCAACCCCTGAAGTAATTTTTTTAAAAGATGACTAATACGTCCATCTACAATTTTTTTAAGTCACAAACCGCGTTAAAATATAAACCCTGCATTTTACTAAATTTCCCTAAGCCATAAGCAGAACCATGTACTTTGGGGTCACAGCCAAACCAGCACAAAGTTGGGCCTGGCAGACCAAGACTGTCTCTGATTGCAGGCCTTCTCCTTGCAACAGGAGTCTTCCCTTCTCTGGAAGCCGGGCCATTCAGAGAGGCTGAGAAGAACAAGATATAGCTTTGAGCAATGCTTGCTATTTCCTGATTTCTTTTTTTTTTTTTTTTCCAGGACAATCTTGCCCTGGAGGAAGAGATCCTACAGAGCCTATCCCGAGCTGTTCACAGGCAGCCCACGCTGCCCTGCCGGTTTGCACAGTGGAGGTGAGAGTCAGGAGCTGCCCCTGGCATAGGCGGGCCTGTGCCTGGGCGGAGTGAATGTCAACACGAGCTCAGCTTACAAAAGAGTTTCAGGTGAGGAAATCACTAGAAGGCGACAGGCAGAGCACACTGGTGCAGCTCGCTTTCTTTTCTTTCCTGTAGATCGGATTTTGGCTTCTGGTTAGAGAGAATCATCTAGGTAATAGACAACCTCCCAATCACACTCTCACTTCACATCTTGCTGCCACCGCATCACACTGGGCTTTTCAGGAAGCCAGATTTGTGCCACAAATTCTGGCACAGAAGACATTCCTGCTCCACCTGTCTTCGCTCAAAGCCAAGCAAAGATGGTTTTCAAAGTCAATCAAAACAATTTCAAAGATAAAAATTTGCCTTTAAAATCTTTTGAAATTTCTAAAGCAGAATTAACACTGTGATGTGCCACTGATGCAGTTTCTGTATCAGGCACCTTCAAGGTACAACAGGACTCTCTATATCACCTCCCTGGTTCTTTATGACAGATATTTCTATTTATTCTTGAAACTATATTTGGATCTCAACTATACTTTTACAGGATGCACTGAGGAGTTTGTGAAAGTAAAGATACCAAGATTTTATCATGTGCCAGAATTAATGGGCTTAAAACCTGATAATTAAAAAGCATGGTCACTCATGACAAACCTCGCAAGCAGGTCTGCAGGGCACACCCGACCGATACTCAGACGGCACAGAGCTCTAGGCTGGAGGCAGTGCATGCCCCAAGCTCACTGGCACACCTGACTCACCGGTGCCCTCCCTCACTGATGCCTGGAGTCAGATGGCCCAGGAAAGGCCAGGCACAGGTTCCTCAGAACCTGTCCAACCGGCTAGAAACCTGCAGCAGCACAGCTCCAAAGGGCATTGCTACCCATCTGAGGCAGGTGTGGGCAAAGGGGCCAGAAGAAGCCTTCTCAGAAGAAACTCCATAGCAGCTATCACTGTCTGCTGACTGCCAATTTAGGGGGATCAGAAGGCTGTGAAAGAGACAGCTAGCAGTACTGTAGCCAGACAGCTGCAGTTTCCATGTGCAACACACAGACATGAGCTCCCCAGCAACCCCTCAGGTTTCCACATGTCAACAAGTCCAAACCCAAAGAAACAAGTGGACCCACAAGAGTTTCTACAGACTACAGCTAGACATGGTTGCACACCAACTACTCCTTGGCCAGGAAAGTTAGGGTCATTCCAGAGACTGAACTGTTCATAAAGTCAAGGCCACTTCTGTGCTCACCCAGAGTCCCAACAGAAGCAGCATTCTCCACACCACACCTAACATCTCAACCCAACAGGAAGAGGACCTCACATCTCCCCATGGGACACCTCACACTCAGAGCAAGCTCAGTTCACAGAAGCTCTGGGAAGACCATGCCAAGCTCACTCTGGGCCACCTTCTACAGTCTTCAGAAGTAAACCTCATGGCCAAGAGGTTGTGCAGGGCCAGCTCAGAGTGTCATTTTTTTCCCTGAGGATGAAAAGAGGACAGAATGTTGTAGGTAGAGTGCTAGGTGTGACCCTGACATGACACTGGTGAACTGCCAGGGGACTGTGATGGATGGGAAGGACTCTTGGCTCTGTGCAGTTGCCTATCCTTCCCTGAGCAGGAAAGGACAACCCTGAAAAAAAAAAGGTACCATGTTCCTTCAGCAGCTACGGAAGCCCCTCAACATACTACTGTTCCACATCTAAGAAAAGCTAGAGCTGGAGAAGACATGACAGAGCCCAAAGACCTACCTGCAGCCATAACATCAAGTCACAGCTGCTGACTTCAGAGTCCCATCATGTCTATCAGCCATGTTTTTTATGGTTATCTCCTTTCCAAACTCCACCCAGAGACCAATCAGTGTTGTGACACAAGTTCCACAGCACTGAGTGAAGACAGGCACCACAGTGGCAACTGTGTAACCCTGGCTTTTCACTCTGGACCATGTGCCCCACAGGTCCTTCTAATCATTAGGAAGTTGGCAGAGACCTCTCATCTGTACTTCTTACCTTCAAAAGCAGCAGCATGGCCTTGAGTCCCCACATTTAACAAAAGAGAACGAGGAGATAGCCACATACATGTCATGGCTGCATGCTCCCAAGCCAGCTGGCCAGCACCCATTGCCACCACTGTTCCTTTCATCAGGCCATCCTGCCTTCCTACCTCCTGGATCAGGAGAGGTAGAAGGACATGGCATTCTGTGAGTTTGCGGCTCTTTGGCAAAAACTGTTAAATAAATGGACTCTGTAAGGGCTGTTTTTACTTTGAAGAAGGAAGTAACTACACATCAGAGCCAAAGCCCTCCCAGTCCTTCCCATTTCCTGGCAGTTCACCAGTGTCATGCCAGGGTCACACCTAGCTCTTCACTATCTCCTACTCAATACTCTATCCTCTTTTCATCCTCAGGAAAAGAGAATTGGACGATGACTGCAGCCACCCACCTGACAGAGCTCTATGAAACTGAACAAGATGCTGGCAATATAAAGAAGCTTCACGGCTCTGGGACAGTTGTCGACAGGAGAAAAACTTTTTCCTATTTATACTGTATACTTCCAGAAATTTGAATATAAGGGCAAGTTGCAAGAGCCTCCTTCAAAGCCATGTAAACAGCAAACAGAGGACACATCTATAAGACAGTGGAGTGGAAAGCAGAGAGGTCACAGCCATGGATAGGGCTCAAAACTCAGCAGAAGCCCCTGGACAGCTGGGCTCTTGCCCCTCTCCACCCACAGCCAAGTCACAGCTTCCTAACCCTGCATATGTCATGTTCCCAGTGAGAGGTATACCATCAGTATATGTTTATGCTCCATAAAATGAAACTGGTCAAGAGAAGCTCCTTTCTGAGAGAAGATGATTCCAGTTAGATGTCCAGGAGGAATTTTCTGGAGCTGTGCCTTGGAATGAGGTGATGGGGTGAGTATTACCACAGGGATGTTCCAAGGGGTCCTGGCTCACACTTTCAGAGTTCTGCAATGCAGGAGTATTCTGCTTTTCTGAGGCTGGTTTTGTCCGTCCTGATTTCCTAAGCTGTGCGCCAGTACACTGGCACCTCATCTTCATTTAGCAACTTGTGATCTAAACACTACTGGAGAGTTCTGTGAGGCAGGGAAACGTTCTTAGAAGTGGAGTGGCAGGTCTGGGTCAGCAGACTTCAGTACCTCTGGCCAATGAGAGGTAGGGTCCCAGTGTAGGGGTGGTAGCTCCAGGTCTGTAGGCTTACGAGGAGTTCAGTGGTTTCTGGAGCTCTATGCCTCGGGTATAGTATCAGTGCTCTTCTGCCTGATTTTCAGGAGTATTTTTTTTTCTTTTTCCTTTCCCTTTGAAAGTTGCAGAACAAATGTGTCCTCAGCGCAAGTGTCTCTTCAGTTTTGTGCAGCAATTAGAACATAACACTTGGGGGGGGGGGGGTCAGTCAACTTTATTTGAGTTCAAGCTTCATTCTGTTTCTTTCTGAGAAGCCAAAGGAGGGTGCTAAGTAGCTCAGTATGTTCATCACGGTGTGAATGTTGTAATGGGTCCTCTCTGTCTGAGTCTTTTCATGCTCACTAGGGCAAGGCCTATGGCTTGATCTGTCCTCAGCACACTGTGGGACACTGTTAGTGGCTCCAGAGTCACTAGCAGCATGGGTTCCAGAGCATTCTAGTGACTGAGCTTTACTCTGTTCCCATGCATGTCATCTCTCTGAAGTGGGACCTGGAGCCCATTTGCTTCCCTGGATAGCGATACTTGGAACCCAATCGCCCCATCTAGCAGATCCTGTCCCATTCCACAAGATAAGGTAGTTTTTTCCTGTCTTATCCACCTGTTAGAGGGGAGTAGTGGAGCCCAAGGATGCTGGTATTGGCATCTAGTTGTAGAGAATGGCTTATCTGAGGACAAGAAGTCCAGGGCAGATGGCATGTTTGCCTGAGGTATAACTACCAGACGGCATAATCACCCTTCAGCACAACCAACAGGCTTTACCTTGAAATGGCAGTCACGAAAGGTGTTAACTCCTGAGGCTCATAGGCACGTGCAAAAGCCCAGCACACATAACAGGCAGCATCCCTGACGTTGGCACCCACGCTGCAGGCACCCCGCTTCTCATCATAGGTCAGTGCCTTCAGGATCACTGTGACAACTGGCAGAAGACAAAAACAATGAGCAACTGATGGCACATGAAATAGGATCACAAACAGGCCATGTGTGCCAGCCTACAAGAGTCAAAAAATCTGCTCAGAACAAACCCCTGAAAGGAAAACAAGTCCACCAGCTCCAAGGTGAAAAGGTATTTTTTGAGGTTTCCAAGAAATGACAATTCTTAAAATCAATAACCACACTGAGGCTCCCAAGTTTGTGGACATACCAAGAGAGTGCAAAGCTCAGGAGCTCACACCACAATGAGGCAGAAGGATATGAAGTCACAGGACACCACACAAGTCTCATCATCGAAAGACTTCAACAACCTCAGGGAAGGGAGGAAACACCATGGGGCCTGGACCAGAGAGGGACCCTGGAAGTTCCAGGGCTGCGGAGGCAGACACAGAAAGCCAGTCATAGTGGACCTGTGTGCACAGGATTGTCTGCCTGCTTCCCCATCTGAAGTTTTTATAGCAGCCAAGAGATAGACACATGAATTCTTCTTCTGGTTTTAGTGAAAATATACAACCAAGTAATTGATATACATGCATACACAGAGACAGAGTCAGAGACATGCATACATATATACAGACACACACACACACACACAAACACACACACACACACACACACACACACACACATACACACAGAAGTTGATACAGGAGGTGGGAGAATTTAAGATGTGTGCAAGAACACTGGAACATTAAATTTATAGCATTCCTGGGTATTTACTTGAAGGGCCTGGGTTATATATCACAAAGATACTTGCTCATCACTGTTTTTTGTTTTGTTTTACCTAAGACAGGGTCTCTCACTGTGTAGCTATAGTTGGCCTGGAATTTGCTATGTAGATCAGGTTAGGCTACCCTTGAACTCTGCCTGCCTCCGTTTCCCAAGTGCTGGGATTAAAGGTGTGTGCCACCATGTCCAGCACATTCATCAATGTTTATTTGCAGCACTGTTCAAAATAGCTAACCTATAGAACTAACCTAGGTATCCATCAAGAGAAGACTGAATAAAGAAAATATAGTACACCTAAACAATTAAGTTTTATTCCACCATAAATAAGGACAAATCAAGGGGCTCAGTCAATAAAGTGCTCGCCATACAAACATAAGGACTTGAATTCAGCTCTCTAGCACTCATTTAAAGCTAAGCATGGTAGGGTGTGTAACCCCAGCTCTTGGTAAATGAGGAGACGAGAGGATCTCTGGAGATTATTGGACAACCAGCCTATCCAAATCAGTGAGTTCCACGATCAGTGAAAGAACCTGTCAGAAAATAAGATGGACATCAACAGAAAATATCTGACATCAATATTTTTCTTCCACATGCTCACACACACATACACATACCCACACAAACACATATATACACACCACACACAAAACACAAATGAATGAAATCATGCTATTTACAGGAAAATGGATCCAACTGGAAATTATCACATTAAGCAAATTAACTCACCCAGACAAATATCATATCTTTCTCTCTTTGTAGATCCTAGATTTTATGCAAAAATCATGCATGCATACAACATGAAAGTAGAAGCAAACTGTTTGGGCAAACAAAGGGGAATGGCAAGAGGGGAAGGGGAACTGGCAAGGACCACAGTCAAAGTATGTCATACTTTTATGAAAATGTCCTTATGAAACCCAGTACTGTGTTCAACACCCATGTGCCAAGAAAAATTAATTAAATAAGGGCCGAGGAAATAGCTCAGTCAGTAAAGTGCTTACCACACAAGTGCTGAGGAACTAAGTTCAGATTCCCAGTACACACATAAAAGCCAGGCATAGTGTCTCACATTTGTAATCCTAGCACTGGAGAGGCCAAGATAAGAGGATTTGTTGGATAACTAATCTTGCCAAATAGGTGCAATTCCAGATTCCGTGAAGAACCTTGTATTAAAAAATAAAGTAGAAGGCCGGGCAGTGGTGGTACATGATTTTAATCCCACCACTTGGGAGGCAGAGGCAGGCGAATCTCTGTGAGTTCGAGGCCAGCCTGGTCTACAGAGCGAGTTCCAAAACAAATAGGACTGTTACACAGAGAAACCCTGTCTCGAAAACAATCTGAATGAATGAATGAATGAATAAATGAATAAATGAGAGCCAGGCAGTGGTGGCACACACCTTTAATCCCAGCACTCAGGGAGGCAGAAGCAAGCGGGTCTCTGTGAGTTGGAGGACAGCCTGGTCTACACAGTGAGTTCCAAGACAGCCAGAGTAACACAGAGAAACTGTCTTGAAAAACCAAAAACAAACAAACAAACAAAGTAGAAAGAGAAGACACCCAAATGACCTCTGGCCTCCACAAACACACATACATTAAGTATGTGCAGAGGCACACATAAACACACACATATACCAAAAATGTGGTATAAAGAGGACAACCTTCAGGAATTAGTTCTCTCTTTCCACCATGTGAGATACAAGGAGTGAACTCGGGTTGTCAAGGTTGGTAGTAAATGCCTTTATCTGAGCCATCCCACAGTCTGGAATTTAATTTAATAAGAAGATCAATTGTTAATTTTTAAAAGACTCTTAAAAGTGGTAATGGGAAATGCAACAGAGAAAAACTTAAGGAAACACTTGATTTTTACAATGCAAAGATAGGGTTGTTTTGTTTTGTTTTGTTTCCAAGACAGGGTTTCTCTGTGTAGCTTTGCACCTTTCCCTGGAACTTGCTTTGTAGACCAGGCTGGCCTCGGACTCACAGAGTGGCCACACTGAAGTCTTGGACCTAGTGTAGGGTCCAGTAAGTGGTCATCCCAGGGCCAGCTATTCCTATCCTCTTCACAGACAATCTCTGAGTCAGCCTCATCCACAGAGGCAGCTCCTACACTCCAACAGCTCAGCCCAGCCCCACCTCCCATCATTCCAGAGAACCCTGGGGTCACAAAGGCTGGCTCTGCTGGATCATTCTTAAGGTCCCTACAACTCCTACCTAGTTCCCATCTGGCCTTACAGTCCACCTCTCTGCCAGAATTCCCACTGCAGAGTGTGTCCCAGAGACTCCCTTGCAAGGCTCCTCTACACTCCAGGGAAGGGGCATACCACCAGCAGAGTCTCTGGAGCAGGAAGCCAGAGCTGAACCCTGTTATCTGAGAGACTATCACTCCTATACACACCTGATGTTTCCCCAAACATGGAGTTGATGGTTAAATACAAACCTAGCAAAAGAGAATTGCCATGGCTGCTGTGGGTTAGGAATTATAACTGCAATTATCTCAACCTGAACTATATCCAATCTGCAATGCTGAAAAAGTCATCAGCTGTTCTACTGAAACAGGCCTAGCTGACCTGGAATTGCTCCTAGTTTACTAGTATATAGCTCAAATTCACTACTCTGTTAATTAACAGGGTACCCACTAGGGAGCAAACAATGTCAAGAAAATTGGCTGTGGCACCTGTGGGAGGGCTGTGTCCATATGTGTGGTGTCACTGCCAGCTGGACTCCCTGGGGCTTATGTAGACACCACAGCCCAGATGCTCTGGGCAAGGCCAGCCAGCAAGCCTCTGGCCTCAGGGAAATCTGAATGTGCTCTCTAAGTGTCAACTTATCACTCCATAGGACAAAACCAATTTCCAGACAGATAACTACAAGTAGCAGTGTCAGCACTCTCTGGATGTCCATTTCACATCTCTCCTGCACAGATTCCTTGCCAGGAAACGGGTGCCTCCCCAGAGGCAGACACAGACCTCACACACCATAGTACCAGACCAGGCAGAGTGCCCAGGTTTCTGTCCCCAAGTTGAAGTGAAATAATTTTGGGAACTAGCCCCTTTCCAGGGACTAGTGACATAGCCAGCCCCAGGAAATTCAAGTGATGGGTCTGTAACCACTAACAGTAAATCTTGACAGACTTTCACAGGGTGTAAACCTGCTTACTGTTCAGAGAACCAATTGCCTAGGAAGACACCTGCTGGTTCCAACTACCCAGACTGTCTGAGAGGCCACTAGAGTTGCAGGCTCCAAGAACCCACTCACATCTTGCCTGTCTCTAGCCAGGGCCAGAACCCTCAGATGTCACAATATGCTGGGCCTGCCATGCCTGTGTTCTCCTACAATTCTAAGTTAGAAAAGCTGAAAGCAAAGCTCATCAGAGCCTCAGGCCCTACAGCCACCCATAGCTGCCAATTGTTGCCCAGCAAAGACCTGACTGGCCTTCCCCTACTCTGGCCTACAGCCCAGTCAGCAGTCTTCAGAGACAGCATCCTGGCCTTTCTTCTGCTGAGAAACATGAAAGCATCCTCCACAGATGCACAACAAACACCAGAGCTGACAAACAATGTGGTGTAAGGCAATGAACACCAATGACTGGCTGCTAAGGGGAGGCTGGCCCAATAAGGGCAGGATGCTATGATAGGGATCACTGGAAAGGAACTGATTTGTAGAAAAGACATCAATCAAAAAAATAGGGAAGCCTGACTAATACCACTAATTCATCCCAAGGTAGTGAGAGCAGCAGCTTGGCATGAGAAAACAGGGTGGGCCCACTTCTGCTGCTCCTGAGAAGGGGCACCTCGCCGGGCGGTAGTGGCACACGCCTTTGATCCCAGCACTCAGGAGGCAGAGCCAGGTGGATCTCTGTAAGTTCAAAGCCAGCCTGGTCTACAGAGCGAGATCCAGGACAGGCACCAAAACTACACAGAGAAACCCTGTCTCAAAAAAACAAAAACAAAAAAGAAGGGGCACATCTGTTGATAAACTCCTGGGCTGTATCCAGCCTCTACTACATGAAAGAAAGGCACTGCGTTTCCAGCTCTGATATTCAGGGATCCAGGAAACAAGAGCAAGGGTATCTTTCATGGCTACAAGGGCACTGGGCACTCACAAAACTGGGCTGTGGGGAGGGGTGGGTGGTGACTTGGAACAGGAAACTCTTTGCCTTCAACCTTTATATAGTCATCATCAGACAGAAATTCAGAAACAGCTCTTTCCAGATTCAACAAGTTTAAAATAAGGAAACTGTTCAATAGCTTTGAACAAAAACCTTTCTCATGGTTCCAATTACATACTGCAAATGCATGTCAAATATATATCATACCCCAGAGGGCTTCCTTTTGGCAACTTGGAGTCCAGCAAGGTAATCTGAACACCCTTCTCTCTAGACAGCATGTCGTTTGTTTAACACAGGCTGCCTAAGGAAGCAGCAGCCTCCAGGTGAGAGAAGTGATTTAACCCTAGAGCCCCACATTCCTCACTACAGGGTCTGTAGAACCTATAAGCTAGGGACACAAGGATTTAAGCATCCTCTGCATAAGCAGAAACAACCAGCTCATAAAATTCACCACACAGTTACATCTCCTGACAGCCACTCAGCCACATTAATTTAAAATAAGTTTTCTCATTGGGCAATCATGGATTGTACAGGTTCCTGAGGTGTGTCTGGTGCAAACCCCAGGCTTTGCTCGACCTTCCCAATTCAAACTCGATGATAAAGAACTTGCAGAGATGAAGGTATACAGTAACCTGAACAATCCTAAAAAACCAACTCTTCCAATGCAGCCCAGGAGGCCCAAAACAGGCAAGGTGCTGGCCATGAACAGACAGACACAAAACAGAGAGCAGTGTCTCCCAAGCTATGCCTAAATCTGTGCAATATCCTGAGCCATCTCATCCCATGAGTAGAGCCATGCCCATAGAGCCTGAGCCTCCGAGTCCCAGCTTCCGGGATCAGGTGTGGCTGCAGGACCTGCCCCTTGTACTAACAACCAGTGTACTGTTCTTAAGAATGTAGTCCAACTTGCTCAAGAAAAATGCCCCTTGAATATGCTGGAGATAGGAAGAATGATGCACAGAACATCAGGCTCATTAGACCTGTGGGTTAATTTCTCACAGGCCCCAGAATGGCCCGAGAGGCCCCCTCATTGACCTGCAAGAGCAGCATCTTGCCTATGGCTATGGAATCCTCAACTGTGCAGCAAGGGAGGTATAGACTTGTGGGTTTGGCCTGTCCTTGAAGAGCCAGGGAGAACTCAACCCACACTTGGGGAGTGCACTTATCCATGCCCAGTGCTGCAGGGTACAAACCTCCACATACCACCTGGCTCTGCTCTCTCTAGGGGTATTTCAAGTGTTTACCTACTCAGCAGATCACTACATTAAGCCCACACTTAATCCAGAAAAAGGTTCTGCATTTATCTGGGTCCTAGAAACCCTCCAGCTATACAGCCAAGAGTCAAGGCCCATCTGTCACACAGCCCGGCCAGGTGTCCTGAAGTTCCCATGAGAAACTCCAACAGGCAGGTACAGTGTTACCAGCTTGGCAGTGCCCTTCATTCCAAAGGTACTTTCCAATAAAAAAAAAAAATTCAGTCACAGAAGAAGACATCTCCACTTCAAGTGAAGTCTCACTAGGGGAAGACCCTTCAGAAATTCTAAGCCTAACCCACCCACACCAGCCTCCTGGGTGGTGCAGCAGGTTCTCCTGGAAACATTGACAAGAAACACACTGGTGAGATGTGAACATCCACTTTCATCCCCATCAGCTGGATAATTAGATGGAATCCACATAACAACAAGTAAGAAGTATAGGGCACCCATAAACACCACATTCTTGATGGATGTAATTGGGAGTAGAGAACAGAAGTGAGATTAAGGTATAATACCAAGGGAACACAGCAAGTCTTGTGGTGACGCGATATTAAAATCTCAGCTATGGGGAGGGGGGTAGGCAAAGTCACATCAGGAACTGAAAGTATGTGACCATGAATGCACGCACACACATGCACAAACACACACTCACACTCACATATCTTGGAATCTCTTCCAGCTACAGTCTGTGCCCAGGCCAACATTCTGTTTTAAACACTATAATTCTGTTGTGTCACAGAGAAAAATCTACCGGGTCTTCCTGAACACTTCTTAATAAAATGGAAAATAATAGTAACAATAATAATAATAAAAGAAGCTGTTCTAGTTTGGATATGAAGTATACCTCCAAAAATTACTGAGGGCTTAGTGGTACTACTGAGATGACTGGATCACAAGGGTGCTAACTGTATCAATGGATACTGATGATCTCACAATGTATGGCCAGTGGGACCTGACTGGAGGAAGTAGGCCACTAGGGCAATGATTTAAAAGATTTTATCTCCTGCCTCAACTCTTTCCTGTGTTTGCTTCTGGCCACAGTGTGGCTGTTCTGCTACATGATGCTTTCTCTGCCATAATGGTTTGCTTCATACCACAGGAACAACTGATCATGGTCTGAAATCTTGGTATCATAAGCCAAAATAAACCCTTCCTTCCTGACAGTCTTTTCTCAGGTATATTTGTCAGAGCAATGAAGAATGACTGGATAAATCAAAGCAAGCTGAGACCCAAGCAGTAGCCTAGGATGCACAGTAAGATGACAGCTCACCTAAGAAGCAGCAAAGGAGCCTGAGTATCACCTGGATACATAATCAATGCCTTGACCCCAGCACAGGCTGTATCTGTGCAAATGTGATAACAATATCCCTCCTAGTAACCACAAAACACCTACATACAAGAGGTGCATGGAGTTCTGTAGTTAGAATATCTGTGTCCCTCCAAAACTCATGTCTTGAAATATAAGCCCTAGCATGTTGTCAAAATGGGATATGGGATAAGGTTATGAAGGCCCCACAAAGAATGGAATAAGAATCTTCTACAGTAGCTTAAAAAAGCTCTTAAACCCCCTTCCTTACAGAAGGACACAGAAAGTGTAAGAAAGGGAACTTTGACTTAAATGTGCTAGCTGCTTCATTTGGGACTCCCAGGTCCAAATTGAGAATAAGTAATAAATTTCTTCTGTTTACAAATTATTTGTTCAGTATGGGGTGTTTTGTTATAGAAGCCCAAAAGAACTAAGACACTATGTCAAGAAAAGCACAAAACTCTGAGGGGTCATACTAATCGAGCATGGACTGGCACTTGGGTGGATGGAAAGACCAAAGGACCTTCTTCACTTAATGTTACCGGGCAGACATGGAGAAGGCATAGGTGAATGGTTAAGAACCAAGGACACCAACAAAACATCCACTAAGCTACATTCATAAATGTCTGAGAGAACACAGCAACATACGGAGGGAACACAACAACAGATGTCCCAGTCTCCACAGCAAAGCTTCCATTTGAAGCCAGGCTTGATAGCTCACACCTGTAATTCTAGCACTCAGAAAGCTGAGGCAAATGGAATTCCATGAGTTCTGGGTCAGCCTGAGCTACTGAATGAGCCCTGTCTTTAAAAAACAGAAAACAAAACTAAACAAAGCAGTTTCTGTGAGAACCCACATGGTTAGAGTAACAGAGAGGACAAGCAGCAAGAGCTCACTTGTGCCCCCATGTATTCCAGAGTTGGCAGAAGACACCAAGAGTGAGACACAAGTTTTCAAGACAAGGAAATCAAATGTTCTGTCCCAATGGAGGACATCAACACTTCCCCCAGGGCTGCATGCTTCTCTCCAGAAGGAGCACCCTACCTGGAGGTGTTACTTACATGCCAGTTAACCAAAGCAGCAAGACCTCTCTCAGTCTATGAATGTAGCTACCTCCCAACCATGTTCCACACCCTGGAAGTAACAGCTACCAAGGTAGCACAATAGGTCTCTGCTATCTGCCCTTTCAGCAGAGTGGAGAGTCACCTTCACATGCAAGACACTGCTCCATATTATAAGGGTTTTTGGCAGAGGGGAAAGATGAACTGCAGCTTCTAAAAATGAACTATGATATCCAAGTGTTGTCAGATCCTCTTGACAGCAACTGACCAAGAGATGACAGATGACGCTGGAGGGAAAAGCCAGACATCCATGGGAATGCCCAACTCACTTCCCAACAAACCCCACTTTATCAGTTTAGGCCAACTGAGGCCTAAACTTAGGACCTAGACAAAATGAATGGAGGCTTCTGCCAAAATCAGCTCATGAAAGGTTTCTCTCCCATGCTGGACTGAAAGGCAAATGGGTAAGCCTTCCAAGACGTCCATCCCCTTGGAATCCATTGTACTTGTCTTGATAGAATGTGCATACCACTCCACAGACTCCATTATACCTGCCCATGACAGAGCATGCACACAGCCGCACAGATTCCTAACTACGCATACACACGTTACCATGGACCCCATTCCATCTGTCAATGATAGGGCATGCACACAGTACCACAGGCTCCATAGCACATGTCCACAGCAGGGCATTTCCACAACTACACCTCACCTTCTCTGTGTTCTCCATGACAAGACATGCCAACAGTCCCATGAACCCCAACAGACATACCAACAGCCCTATGAAGCCCATCCTATGTTATCCAAACAAAATCAGGATGGAATATTCAACTGAGGTCAGTATAGTCTCCCAGGGAAGCAGAACACAGACTCCTCAACTTAGGGCAAAGGGATATGATTATCACAACTGTCCAAACACACAAGTACCAAAACAAACAAGGTCACTAGGGTGTGGCTAGATCCCCTGGCAGGAGTTTAGTGGTGCCCAGCAAAGGCACATGAAAAGACCACCAAGCTGACAAAAAAGACTCAATACCTTCTCCACCATCAGTCAGCCAGTATATCTGCTGGCTCTCAAAGACACTCAAGGGCTGACTTCCATTCAGGCCATGCCTGCCCAGGTTTGTACTCCATGCTACACTAGTCTTTTCAAGTGATCCTAGTGGTTCTTTGCCAATTAAACCTCCCTGAGTCCCTGAGTGACCATTTTCAACAAGACCTAATACCGATGCCCTTTATCTGCACCATTGCTTCCTTTTGTTATCATCCTAGCAGCTGTCACTGAGGCAAGGGCCTGTCAGTTCCTGCCCACTGCCACCACCACAAGCCACCACAGTGGAAGGACATGGTATGGCATAACTATGAGGCAGGAGGTGCCTCCAGGACCAAGGGTGTACTCCTCTGCTGATGCTGTGCTACTGGCACAAAACACCCACAGCTAATGACAGAGTGGCAAGTACAACAGCTTGAAAGAAGCAAAAACAGCGTCCAGGAGGATTAAAGGCTAAACCAGGAAGTCAGACCAGTTCTACCTGACTTACAGCCAGGGTCCCCAGCCCCAAGGCCCAGGCCACCAATGGCCCAAGACAATGACCCTAGCTCTAGCCTCTGGGAACATCACAGCTATTTCAGAGACAGCAGGATCTAAGGAGACTGCAATGTGCCCTACCCCCCAAGGCAATGTTGCAAGAGACATACAAGATCCCAGAAAGAACAAATGGCCCAAGGTCATAGAGGGCACATCTAACATGGTAGCAAGTTCTTAGTTGTGGTTAATGGCAAGCCTGGCACCCATCTTTAACTAAGTGATTGGAGAGGTTCTGGTATCACCATTCCATGTGTCTACAACTTTCCTGGTCATGATCATGAACAGAGGAACAGCAGTTCCTAATAGGTATAGCCCCACTGAGTAGGTCTCAGACTTTCCACCATCACACTGCCTAGCAGTCAGCCTTGGCTACCAATTCCAAAGGATGCTCAATTGGTATCTGTAATTATGAATTCTAACCTCCATCACTTGTGTTCACTACAAGAACTGAACTCTACAAAAAATGTTACCTATCTCATGCAGAAATAGCTCACAGGCAGACATCCATTCTTCATGGAACTCACTTTCTCCATCACTACAGGAGAACCATTATGGTTTAGTAGTGTCCACCAAAAAAAAAGGCTCATGTGCTGAAGGCTAGGTTCCCACCTGTTGGAACCTTCCCTGAGAGGTGACTAGAACATGAGAGTGATGACTTAATGTTTTAATATACTGATGAATGTTTAATTTGATGACATTATTGGGAGGAGGAACTTTAGCAGGTAGAGTCTTTTGGAGAAATAGGTCAGTGAGGGGGTATATATTTGGGGGCCAAATGCCTCCCTCTCTCTCCCTTTCCCCCTCCCTTTTGGCCACCTTGAGGCAAGCCATACCTTCCTCCTCCATATACTTGCACCACCATGATATTCTGTCTCACCTTGAGCCAAAGGAATGGATCCAGCCAACCCTGGACTGAAACTCTGAAGCTTAAGCCACAATAAATCTTTTGTCTTAAGTCAGATACTTTGTCACAGCAACAAAAGGCTAAGTAACACAGAAAATACAGCCCTGAAGACACTATCACTTTATGGGACCACATGTTAATACACTACAGATGGACTCAGAATCAAGGACAAAGCCCAGACTTCCATGTAGAATAAGAGTTCCACTCATATCTACTAGGTAGATCTACCTCAAGTCCCTTCCCTCATCCCCAATGTGTCTTTAAGCTCAATGTGTCTGGATAAAGCAAGCAATTGGGTCTCAGGAGCTACAATGATATGTTCACAGTATGCCCTTCACACAACAAAAGGGATCATCAAACATAAAAATGAGAACAGAGAACAAAACACATGGAACTCCCACAAAGGCACATGATGGATAACTCTCAGCTGCTCTCTGCTCTGAAAGGCAAAATCAATCAGCTGGCCACACATCACCACCACCACCACCACCACCACCACCACCACCAGGAGGCTGGCTAGAAAAACAGGGAAGACAAGATCGGACTGTGTGAAAAGTTAGCTCAGCAAGTGAAAGAGCTTGATTAGGGAGCAAGATTTCTCACTAAAATATTTTTCACCAATGGGCCAGCAAGATGGCTCAGTAGGTAAAGGTGTCTGTCCCCAAACCTAACAATCTGAGTTCTATCCCAAGGAACTACATGATAGAAGAAAAGTAAACATCCCAAAAATTGTCCTCTGACTCCATATGTGAGCTATGACATGCATGGGAGATATACAAAAGAAAAATAAAAATTTATTTTTCATCAAATGGCATAAATACCATCAAAGTGTGTAAAATAATAGAAAGATGTGGGCAAGGCGGGCGGCAATGTCGCATGCCTTTAATCCCAGCACTTGGGAGGCAGAGCCAGGTGGATCTCTGTGAGTTCGAGGCCAGCCTGGTCTATAGATCGAGATCCAGGACAGGCACCAAAACTACACAGAGAAACCCTGTGTCGAAAAAAACAAAGGGGGGGGGGGGGGGAGGAAGGAAGGAAGGAAGGAAAGAAGGAAGGAAGGAAGGAAGGAAGGAAGGAAGGAAGGAAGGAAGGAAGGAAGGAAGGAAGAAAGAAAAAAAGATGTGAGCAGAAAGGTACCTTGAGTGTACTACAGAGCAAAACAGGATAATATCACCCATGTTCACAAGTATGACAGCTCAGGTCTGACCCTGAGCTGATTTCCACTTTCAAAAATAAACAAGACAAACTATGTAACACAAGTATAGAGGTTTTATAATGCACATGGCTCCTACAGACACATGAACAATAAAAATTGAGACACAGACCACCTCGATATGTTGACACTTTACTGAACAACATTATGTCACACAGAATATCAACTCCAATTAAATAATTACCAAACAAAAGCAAAAGAATCAAAGATACTTTTAACAGTTTTTGGTTTGTTGTTTTTTGTTTTGTTTTGTTTTTTGAGATGGGTCTCACTATGTAGCCCTGGCTGACTTTGAACTCACAGAAGCCCATTTACCTGTGCCTCTCAAATGCTGAGATTAAAGGGGTGAACCACCATGTCCAGTTAAAAGCCCATTCTTAATGCATGTGTGCATGTATTTCAACACATTCATATACACACTGTGCAAAAAAAAAAAAACCCCACTGAGGAGAATGGTAAGTATATATTGATGTAACACAGATACTATCAAAGGAATAAGACCATCAGGATGGTCTCAAATACCTGTAAATCATGTAACTAGTAAGGGTTTAGTATCCATACTATACTAACTCCCCAGGCATAGCAATAAACACCTATAACTCTAGCACTAGACAGACTGAGGCAGGTAGATCACAAGTTCAAGGTCATCCAAGAAACACACTTCTCTCTCAAAAAATAAAAGTCTCTCAACACCACCCACACCTCACATACAAATCAGGTATGGGCTATTAGGGTTTTTTTGAGGTTTGTCTCCTTGGAGACATTATCTTACTAGGTAGTCCAGGGTGGCCTCAAATGTGTGCTCTACTTGCCTTATTCTCCTGAGTAGTGAGATCACACATATGTACTACCATACCCAGCCTAAAAAAGATATACCTCTTTGAAGAGACATTTGTCCAAACAGATACACAGTACATGAAAAGATGCTCAAGATCAGTAGTCACTGAGGCAAATGCAAGTCAAAATTATATCAACATACCCTGCATATTGGGTATAAAGGCTGGTTTCTCTTCTCAAAAGGAAATAAACTGTAGTACGACACTACTAAAGGTATAAGATAATACTGTGCTGTGGAAAAACAACTTGGTCGACAGAGTGTCATGAAATCTGGTGTGTACCCAGAAGACAAAGAAACTGTAACTCAACCAATACTGCTGTAGAAAGGTCCACAGCAAAACTAATTATGACAGCCACAAGGAGGAAACAACCCAAGCATCACTGTATTCAATCAATCTTTAAAAGGAATGAAGTTCTGAAACATGGGTGAACTTTGAATTCATTGTATTCAGTGAAAGAAGCCAGGTCCAAAAGTTCTAACTTACTAACTCAAAGAGACAGAAAACAAACTGGTAGTTGTTAATGTTGGGGAAGAATATGGGTGACTGTGACGGGGCTCTGGTGTTTTCTGTGGTGATAAAAATGTCTGGAATGAGATAGAAGTAATGGTTGTGCAACCCTACATATCCCACGTTACTGAATTATTCACTTTAAAGTAGTCAATGGGTTTGGAAGATGGCCCAATCAGTAAAGTAAAGCCTTGCAAGAATGAGGACCTGAGTTCAATCCCCAGAACCTCATGTTTTTATTTAAAAAAAAAAAAAAGGAGGAGGAGGAAGTGGCCAGGCATGGTGATATGTGTTGTAACCCAGTGCTGGGGAGACAAAGACAGACAGATCCCCGAGGGATTGCTTGGCAGCCAGCCAGCCTACTGAGGAGCTCCAGATCAATTAGAAGCCCTGTCTCAAAAGCAAGATGGAAGGTGAAAGAGCTGGTTCAAGAGCTGGTTCAGTGGTTAAGAGCACCATGACTCTTGAACAAGACTCAAGTTCAGTTCCTAGCACCCACATCAGATGGCTCACCGCAGCCTGTAACTCCAGTTCCAGGGGATCCAACACCCTCTCCTGGCCTCCACAGGCATCCATATACATATCCATAATTTAAAAAATAAAATCTTTAAGAAAAAGGTGGAAAGTGTACACATATCCTCATGCACACACATATCCTCATGCACACATATCCTCATGTACACACATAATCTCATACACACATAGATCCTCATGCAACACATATCCTCATGCACACGCATATGCATTCACACACATACACACAAATCCAAAGAGCAATTTTATAGAAAACTACACATGAAATGTTTAAATAAAAGATTAAATTTAAAATGAACTATAAATAAGATAGGATCAAAAATAACCAATTTAAAATGCTTAAACATCCATAATATACATATATATGAACCTAAAGTTCATTATGCATAATATACAATTACATAAATTAAAAGCACAAAGTCTGACTTTGTGTTTTACACACAAAGGAAAAGCTCTGGCAGTTAAGATAACCTGATGAGGATGATGAAAGCTAAAAAAAAAATTTATACAAAATCCAAGTCAAAAGGAAAACAGACAATGTAAGGGAAAGTCCCGAAGACACAATAAGGTGAAAAGGGATCTAATTGAGTCCCATAAAGAGAAAATAGAAATAAGAGAATTCCAAAGAATTACAGGGAAAATTTTCCCAAACTACTGAAAAACTTAAGTCAGATACACAAAACGTAACTACATAAAAGAAGATACATAAGAAATCCCTATCTACACATATCCAGAGTGATGTCAGCAAAATTCAGAAACAAGAAAAGTGGTAGCCAACACTGAGCATAATCATGTGGACAGCTACCCCTGACCATGCACACACAAGCCAGCAGGCCCCTGGGAAGAAGCCACCTAGGAGCTAAGGTCAAAACAAAACTTTCAGACAATGACTAACACACTAAAGAACTTCCAAAAAGCCAAACGAAGTAAAATTATCCTAAAGAGAAGTTCTGAGATGCAAAGATATCATAGGCAAATTCTGTATGCATAGAGAGACTGAAAAGAAGAGAGTCTAAAAACTATGTCAAACATTCAGTAAAAAGAACCATGGGATCAACAAATACAGCAATCAAGTATGCTGCACACCATCCAGTGGATAGCCTGACTTAACAAGTCACAGAAGCAACAATACAAACTTTCCAAACCAAAAGAGTGTCAATTCCAAACCAATAATTTTCTAAGCAAAAATCTGTGCCTTAGTCATTGATGTTGCCACTTCATGACCTGAGGACATGGTCCAATGCTAGGGCTTCTCGGCCCTTCTTAAGGGTCATTTTATGCCTAATGAGTGCACAATATATCTTTTTAATTTTTTACATGAGCCCAAGCCTGTTCAAATGTTACATTCATGCACAGTATTAGACAGTACAGCATGTATGTCTGGTATCTTGTTTCCTATTGGCTTCCTACTTGGCTTTATTATTATCAATAATGTAGAGAAGTCTCAGGGAACTAGAGCTACCAACTTACCTCTGCAGCCCTACTGACTTTTACTTCTCATCAGTTTAGACATCGATAGTAACACAGCAGGGTCACCACCAGCACCACACACATGTAACACACAGCTCAGAACCGACAAGGCCAGGGTTGGATAGCCATACCCACATGGCCAGCTAGTGGAGGCAGAGGCACTGAAGAAGTCCCCGCCTCACAGCCACTTACTCATGGCTGCTTTCCTCTCACTGTGTGCAACTCTCTCCTGAAACCTCCAGGGAAGGCCCAGAATAGTTAACAAGATAGAACACCCAGGGCATCCGCCTAGGATGCTTTTTTTTCTATGAATGGACCACACTGAAGACTTGAGAATAAAGGTGTGGACTCAGGACCCACCGCTCCCTTTTCCCTGCTAGAAGATAGCCATGGGGCTTAAAACTTCAATAAGTAGGACAATGCCTACATGTTCAATGAAAGGTGATGCTTACTTAATTCTTGCTTTCAGAACCATACAAACTTGAAGGCAGGTAACGGTGGCACACTCCTTTAATGTCAGAACTTGGGAGTTAAAGGCAAGCAGATCTCTGAGTTTGAAGCCAGCCTGCTCTACAGAGTGAGCTCCAGGACAGCCAGGGCTATATAGAGAGACCCTGTTTTGAAAAAACAAAAACAAAAACAACAATAACAAAAAAAACAAAGAAGACACTCTAAAAAAAGAAAAGGGGGAAGCCAAGCATAGTAGTATATACCTGTAATCCTAGTACTTGGATAGATGAGACAGGAAGATTAGGAGTTCCAAGCCAGTATGGGCTATACTGCAAGACCTTGTCCTTTTTTTTTTTTTTTTTTTACCTTTTTTAATGTAATGGGTGTTTTGCCTGCAAGTATGCACCACCTGCACATCCTGGGTCCTCTCAGAGGCCAGAAGACTCTTATCTTTTAAAATATGAAAAGTGGGACTAGAAAGATGGCTCAGCAGTTAAGAGCACTGGCTTCTCTATCAGAGGACTGAGAGTTAATTCCCAGCATCCACATGACGGCTCTCAATCATCTGTAATTCTGCTCCCAGAGGATCTGATGCCTTCTTTTGGACTCTGTAGGCACCAGACATGCATGTAGTACAGACATACATGCAGACAAAACATTCATACACATTAAATAAATAAGACATACATGCAGACAAAATATCCATATTAAATTAAATAAGTTTAAAAAATTAAAATAAAAAATGAAAAATTAATGTCTATAATTCCAGCACTCAGGAAGCAGTGGGAAGATTGCTCAGAGGCCAGTGACAGCTACAGGTCAAGATTCTGTCTCAAAACAGCAGCAACAACAATACAAGTTGAGAAAAGAAGCAATGAAAATCATAACAGAGAAAAGGAGAGAAAGCAGATCAAAATGAACGTTTTGAAAAAAGTAAGAAGCTGAAAGACACTCATTGCAACAGATGGAAAGTGATAGGCTCAGGACACAGCCAATGAGAAAGAATAACCTTGAAGATCAAGCATAGTGAACAATGTGATACAGCAGACACACCAGTGTGGAGAAGCCAGTCAGGGAAGAAGGGCTGAGGTTTCCACACTTCTCTGTCTGCTTACTGATATTACTATCACATTTCTTATTATGTGTAGCGTGAGGAGAAAAAAGGAAATCTTAATGTCAATTTTTAAATTTTACCTGTCCCTGTTCAATTTAACTAACTTCTCTCTACAGCTGTAAAAGTGTCCAGAAAAAAATCCCTGAGCTACACCTGGAAAATTAACAAGTTCCAAGCATGGCCAGAAAACAAGGCCCCAGAGCTGCACTGCTGTGCTGGGAGAGCAGGCAGGTGAGGAAAACTGTGGGAATCCTCAAGACTTGGCCCAAGTTCACAAACCCAAACTGAGTTTCCCAATCAAAGACAAAGCAAGCCGCTGCTCATAGTTTCAGGTTCCCCTTAGACACAGAGCATCGGCGCCAACCAACACCAGGAGGGACCAGAAGAACCAGGGACTGTTTACACAAACACAAACACAAAGCCTTTCACCCTCAACCATTCACCCTGAAGGCTCTTGAAGAGCCCCAAGAAACCTGGTTCCACACAGCTCAGAGGCAAAAGAGCCAGGGGAACATGTGCCCTACACAAACTGCCCACAGGCCACATTCTGGTACAGCCAGGCCTCCCACCACAGGGCACCTCTCAATGAGACACCACTCACCCTCATGAGCCTTTGTAGGAAAAGTGTAAGAGGTGCTTTTTGTCCTACCTACTCTCCAAAACAGATTATCTCCAAGTCTACAAAAACTCAGAGTGGCATCATCTTAATAAAGAAATTAACACTTAAGTGATGGTATCACCATCTGAGCCTTCAGGTTTCCTACATTCACCCCTCTCAGGAAAGTAAATGATCAACAATAAAACTTTCCAGCACACTTTAGCCCTATCTCACTAGAACTGCCCAACTAATTCTGTATTGCCAAATAGGTGAATGAAATCCACTAATATTCTTAGTTTTGTTTAAAATAAGAAACTAAGTATACTACCTACCATGTATGTTCAACCCACAGTCCAAGGGTACATACAGCCAGGGAGAGTGATAAATGGAGCCTCAGCCCTACACAAAATTGTAAAACTACTTAAAACATTGAGGGTTTTTTGTTGTTTTGTTTTGGTAATTCAATTGCAGGTTCTTGAACATGAACTCTGTAAACAAGAATGTCATGTTCCAATGTCAAAAGGTTGGACACATCTGAGTCCTAAATACTGCCAGGAAGCACCAAGGGCTCCATTAACACGTCCACCTCTTGCCTTATGGCAGGTGAGGACCCCTCAGGCTGTGAGATAGGGCACAGGCCTCTCTGGCCAGTAATCAGTGTTCGTAGCCCACATCTGGCCCACCATCCTGGAGAGGCTCTAGGAATAAAAGCAAGGAGGGAGGGAGGTAGCTCCTCCCCATCTTGGCCAGATGCCCTGCTGGGCCAGCAGAAGCTCTGAACAGTTCTGTCTACTGAACAGCAGTACTTGCCCCCTGGGCTACAGCTCCAGATCTGGCCAGTGACTTTGAGCACAAGAGCAGTGCCTAGGGCCAAACCCAAGTCTAGGAAAGTGTCCAGACCACTGGGAACAGGGCATTTCCCAGTCCAGCCAGGACTTACCTTAACACAGATGAAATAGGAAGAAGGCTTGGGAAGGAGAAGAAGAGATACCGGGGAGGGGCCATCGATCACCTCTGGACTAGCTCAAGACCAGGACTCTTAGGGAATTGGCAAATAACTTGTCTCCAGGGTAGTCTGCCATTACTACAATCGTAACTGAAAAGGAATTCCAATCAAGAAACCCTAAGAGACCCTCTTCAATGGGAAAGAATCCGTCAAGACAAGGCCAAAGGGAGACTTACTAAGACTTGGGACAGGCCCTGGGCTTTGTGTTACCGCTCTTAAAAGCTCAGGAGTGCAAGACTGCCACAAACCCCCGAATTCTGTACACTCCGCTGGAGTCTGGAACAGGGCAGGATGGAGCTGCTGTTGTCCTGACACTCAAGGACCCTGCACTCCTATACCAAACATGTCACCAGTATAGAGTTCAAATTCAGAGGAGATGAGTAGAGCAGCTCAAAGTGGGACACTGCAGGGCACTGGAAAACCAAAACCAGACTTGTAATATGACTACAGCAATTTCCATTTCCTTTTTACTTTCCAGATGTTCCTCACAAAGGAGGAACACAAAAAAATTACAGGAAAAATCTTCTTGTGATTTCCTGTAAGGAGGGCAGAAATATAAGTGATTCCCCTTCTTCCTTCTTCAAAGATGTTTCCTGAGAGAGGTTGCTGTGTGAAGTGACTCACCAGACTTGGCGAAGTCTGTACTGACCCTCTCACATACCGCACAGCCCTGCATTGCATCAAAGTAGACTCAGTAGGCCACATACAGGTAAAAAGACGTTTAAGGGACAGGAAGGAAACTGAGAGCCAAGCCATGCTGGGAGGAGCACCTATGTTACCTCCGACCACACCACTTGCCTTCCATACCCTGCAGTGAAGCAAAGTGTCCCTCAGGTGGCTCTGGTCAGCTGACCAAATTCACAGCACTACCTGTACCCAACAGCACCTGTCTGCACTTGGTTGGGATGCTGCTGTCCAGAGATGGCAGCTGCCCCAGACACCCACTCTATACCCCAGCTTACCTCCCATTCCACATGATGAAATTGTTACCTACCAGACTAGGTTCCTGGGTCAAGTTACTTAACCCGCTTTGTGCTCCTTTAACTCTTGAAAAGCAGGTGCACAGCAGTTCCTGTGACTACAAGTAATGATGCAAGTGGCACTCAGCACAGGGACCCACATGGAAGATGATCAGTAAACACCAGCTGCCACTCCCAGTCCTCTCCCCTAAGATTTTACTTACTTCTCAGAAACTTTGTCAAGGCATCTAGGTCATGTAAAAGACTGAAACCGAACAGAAGGTTTGAACCTCACTAAAGACAATAGAGCCGGGCAGTGGTGGCGCATGCCTTTAATCCCAGCACTTGGGAGACAGAACCAGGTGGATCTCTGTGAGTTCGAGGCCAGCCTGGACTACAGAGGGAGTTCTAGGAAAGGCGCAAAGCTACACAGAGAAACCCTGTCTCAAAAAAATAATAACAATAATAATAATAGAAAAGGCCTCATTCTTTTTATGTCTACAGATGTTTTGCCTGCATCTATGACTATGCACCATATGCGTACCTGGTGCCCTCAGAGGCCAGAAGAGGCTATCAGATCCCCTGGTACAGATGGCTGAGCCACCATGTAGGTGCTGGGAATAGAACCTAGGTCCACTGATAGAGCTTTTAATTACTAAGCTATCTCTCCAGGCCCTCCTTCGCTTTCTAGAGCATAAGCTATGAGGTCAAAGAGGATAGGGAACAGAGCAACAGGAAGAAGCATTAGGAGGCTACAAGCACATTTGGTAAGGAACCAAAGAGGAAGCCCAACCATTCCCTACACAACAGAATCCATAAAAAGCCCAAGGTCTTGGCCACCAACAACCCTGAGATTTCTTTCAACCACTAGCACTCAAGAAATACTGCCCTGCAGGAGACAGAGTTGAATCTCTGCATAAAGTCCTGAAGTTCTCCCATCCTGTCAGAAACTATCGCTGAAATATTCAGAGCAGTTAGAACAAAGTGTCAAAGCAAGGTCACTCACAACTCTCAGAAACCAGAGATCCTGACTGTGGAATATACTTCATGCCAATGCCAAAAGGTACAGTTAAGGAAATTGAGACTATAAGGTGAACAAAGAGGCAACTATACATGCGCTCATAAAGCCAGAGCTTGCCCTTAATCAAAATCCAGAGCATCTGGATGCCATCAGTCCAAGCTGCCAAGCCATGCAGGAAAATGGTGGCAAGGCTGGGCCTCAAAACAGTCAATGCCCATTAAATGCCACACTTGCTGCATGAGGACTCTCCACTGAAGGAAGCACTATAAAATAACATTAAATCAATGTCTGTTCAAGTGTTAAGGGGTTGAGTATAGCATTGTCCACACTGACCACGAAATACAAAAAGACACATGGGTGGTTAGAGAAAAGAGGGGAGGAAACGTAGAAGCCACACAGCATCAAAGACAGGACTGACCTAAGTGAGAAGGTGGCATGGACTCAAGCAATACAGTCCCCACACAGGAAGGAGGTAGAGCCCCCAGGAGGATGTGGGAGGTGACACAGGGACAGAAGAATTAAGCCTCTTTTGCCACTAAGGAAGTCAACTGAAAACACATGAATAGGGATTGCAAATTTCAATCAAGGAATAAAAATACCAAATACTCAGCAATAGATGAGTGGAGTGGAGGGAAGGGGGTAAAACATCCAGCAGTTTCCTACTAGCCTTCCCTTGAGCCCAGCTTACCCCAACTGCTCCATAAAAGAAGTGCAACAGAAATGGCACTAGGGGAACTCTCAGCTCTCAGATGGAGTCCTGAGATGGAGTCCAAAAGGCCATTATCTTCTGTGGAGTCCTCTAGCTAGGGGACTTCACCATACTGGGGGGCCTCAGTAAATACCACAGAGTAGAACCACTGCCTCAGGAGCCCTGTCCAGACCCCTTCCAAGACCACAAACAAACTGGTGAATGTCTCAAGCCAGAGTGTAAGGTAATTTGCTACCCAGCAAGAGACATGAGGAATCCTAGGTAACTGCTGCTCTTAGGATGAGTGTACATCTCTTTTTGACTCTTCATATAGACAAAAGTAACTGAAGAAAGTTTTTAAGAATTAAACATAGGGGCTGGAAACATGCCTCAGCGGTTGAGAGCACTGGCTGTTCTTCCAGAGGATTCAGGTTCAATTCCTGGCACCTACAAAGTGGCTCACCACTGTGTGTAGCTCCAGTACTGAGGGATCTGATATCCTCTGTGAGCACCAGGCAAGCATATGGTACACTATATATATACATGCAGACAAAACACTCATATGCATAAATAAATCTAAAAACAAACAAAAAAAGAATTAAAGATAAAAGTGAAGCCAAGTTAAATCTTAAGTCTTAAACAGGTCGAAGGAGAGCACCAGTGCTCCAACCCCAGAGAGCCTGTCCTTTGTGTTTTGGTGCCTGGCTCTTGCCAGCAGCTTCAGGTATGACCAAGAGCCTGGCAACCACCACATTGTCCTTTCCCTGTCCCCAAACTGATATCACATTCTATCCTTCACTGCATCCCACACAAGCCTCAGAGCAAATAAGTAAATGGGGTAAGGGAATACAATGGCTCCAAAATCAAAAATATGATTTATTGCTTAAAGAGGGGGTGTGAGGGTGTACACTGCTGACGCCCGAATGACAGACAGACAGCACATGTCAGCTCCACAACCAGTGCAGGCATGTTCCGGCAGGTTCCTGTGACAAGGCAGCAAGGTTAGCATCCTCTTTGCCACCCTGGTTCTCGGGGTGACCTCAACAAAAATCCTTGGGAAGAAGGATTTAAAAAAAAAAGATCACAAAGGTGGTCAGAGGCTTCTCTAGCCCTCACAGCAAAAAACACTATTAGTGTTGTCTTTGGTGACATGTCTTTCAAGATAAATTTGTATTTCTCTGATGCTATGTACATATGCTGGAGTACAGAAGGGAAGCTCTATACCTGAATCTTTAACATACATCAAACAATTATAAGAGAAGTACATCAGCACTTTACCCTGCATTCTGGGATCCTGACTCTTCTGTAACAGGGCAGCCCTGACAGGAAACCCTCTCCCCCCACATACACACACAGAGTGAACCTAGAGTCCTACAGGGCACCTGGAGTGGCACAGGACCCTGCTCAGTGAGGCTGCGTAGAGCTCAGTGGGTGCAAACACATGAACTGTAGCTGCAGGCGGAGGAATATCAGGTGCATCTCTACGCCCTGAGGGCTCAACTCCTACACTTAAATCCCTCCCACTGGAACAGCCGGCTCCAGTTTCACCCAGCCAGCGAGCCAGCGTGAGAACAGATCCTGCTCCTCAGCCCTCAGCACCTTGCACAGAAGGACTCCGCATCCCAGCACTACCCACCTCTGGTAAGTGTTTATGATTTCTTCAAGTTTTCTTTCAAAACTACTCTACAATGTGTCTTGCGGTATCTGTCTAGGTAAATTGCTTGCTGTCGTCTGCTCTTCCTGTTTTATTCCCTAAGGATTACTCAGAACCTGGCAGGTGCACCTTGGGGATACAGACCACAACTACAAAACTCAAAATGGGGCTGATACTTTATTCCAAGAATATGAGCAATCTTATTTAGAAATCAAGCCCTCTTTTCTGCTATAAAATTTATTTTAAAAATAAACCAAAACAAAGATTTATACTAGCACTTAATTGTTCTCTACTTCTCAAAGAAATTACGATAAGTTTCAACATAAAAGAGGCAAAAATCAGGTATGTATATAGAAACATAACTATACAACTGCTATTTTTCATTTTCAGTTTAATACCTAAAACTTTTCAAGTTTAAAATAAGTGCTGCTTTGTCAAAACCTTTCAAAAACAAGAAGCCAACAAAGTTTAAGTTTTTGTTTGGTTGTTAAGGTTACACACATAGGGAGGGGGGTATTTTTCCTATATGAATTTTCCCATAAATCTGTATGAAAATTATTACTGATCAAATAATCAGCTAAATCCAACCAAATCAGGTTTCATTTAAACAGAACCACCTATTAGTGTTTTCTGAGCATTAGCAAAGGCTCTCTGGTATTTTAGACTGGTGTGTTAAGGAAACATGGGGCAAGGTGATCTCTAGTGCAATGCTGAGCTGGGAGCTGTGTGTGTACTATGTGCCAACACAACAGAACCCATCTGTTTTCTGGATCTTTTCTTCGATACTCTAGAAAATTGTTTTCCTCTAAAGTTATGGCCGTCCTAAGTTCACCTTCATCTTAAAGAACAGAAAGTTAGGGAGGGAGTGGCAGCCAGTCACTGCAAAAGCTCAGCTGAAGTAAAACTCACAAATCTCGTTCTTGCAACACCCCAGTGGGTAGACGACAGTGGCGTGCCCTTGAGTGGTGCAATAATGCCACATCACAGTGCTGTAATTATAGCATGCCCTTCACGACGTTCCACCTGCGAGGCTCTGTGCCAGACAGCTGGACACCACCAGGAGGAATATTACAGCACTGTCTTGATTTGCAGGTCAATTCACAGGACAAACATAGCTACCCAGCCTGTCACATCGCTGTCCTATAAAGCAAAGCTGTAATTACCTTCATTGTGTCCTACCAGAATTCTTTTAAATTACTCTTTCTCTCGTCTGTTTTCTAAGTGCAAGCCCCTTAGAAACTTTTAAAACCAGCCAGCCACTCACTGTTGCCTTGATACCAGCAGCTACATTACATGTCCACACTTAGGGATCTGCTAAAGTGCTGTAAAGATAAACAGAACTCTGTGGCCAACCGAAACCACACAGTGCTCCCTGTGTGGGCAGGTATCCCAGATGGCACACTGTGGGCAGAAGGAAGGTACTCTCAGCCCAGGCATAGCTCCACATATAGCCTTCCAGAGATGTATTCCCAAAGTAGTAACAGGCACACTCCAAAAAAGAGATAGTCATATACCCTTCTTATTGCCTTTAGGAAGAGCTTCACCTTTGAATACAAATCCAAACTTACTGTAAACAGTCAAAGGTCTCAAGTCAAGGTGGTCTGGGGAGGCATGTTTGAGAACAGGGATTTCCCCAATAAGACAGAGAATACCTGGAAGCTCTCTACCAGCAGCTCGACCCAGGCTGGGTGTCTGTGGGAAGACACCCTCATGAACCCCCTGACCATCATATGGGAAGTGAAAGGGAGGAGGGTAAGATGCCAGGTAAAACTCCTTTGGGGTTGTGTCAGCATCAAACGTGCTAACACTACAGTTCTCAGACAGGCATAGCTCCACATATAGCCTTCCAGAGATGTATTCCCAAAGTAGTAACAGGCACACTCCAAAAAAGAGATAGTCATATACCCTTCTTATTGCCTTTAGGAAGAGCTTCACCTTTGAATACAAATCCAAACTTACTGTAAACAGTCAAAGTTCCAGGCTTTACTGTTTAGGCAACAACATGTACTTTTGGGAATATTTAACACTAGCAGCTGCCAGACAAAGTCCAGCAGGTATAAACTGGCCAATCAGGACTTATTATAAGCCTCCATGCCCACAGACATATGTGCCTGGCTGCAGTCATGGCTGTGGGTTAGTTTCTTCATACTCATAAACCTCACTTGGGTAGGACAGAGAACTCACAGGCTGACATCATCATTCGAAAGCTTACAAAAGCATCAATTTTATCCCACTTACTTCTCTAACACAGTGGTTTTATAGATGAGTTACACCCACCTTACACCTGCCTCCAAGCAGTGAGTGCTCTGCTTTAATTAGTAATTGTGAAATCCTGAGGGGTCAGTTTATCCAAAGTTACTGAAACTACTACAGCTAAGCCTCCATTTTTATACTCATTCCCTTCCAGTTTTAATACCTCAGTAAATAGTCTCACTCTAGAACCCTTGCACAAGAGCCACTGGGGATTATCCCACCTAGCCTGAGGATGAGTAGGCCAAAAATAAAAAGGCAAAAAGTTCAAACCAAAACTTCAAATAGCATTTTACTTTAATATATTACATTTTAATATTTAATATATAACATATATAACTTTGGGGGGGTTGATAACTTTATACATATATAAGACAAAAGAAAACCTTACCATGACAATGTGTTTATTTAACCACTGTGGGTATTAAATATTTAACCAAGTGATGTGCTTACTTCTTCTACCCCAAACCATCAGTAGCATTCACTAAAGTTGCTTCTGAAGGCCCATCATTATTTCGTTACATCTAAAAGGGCCTTTCTAGCTTGTCCAGTACACATAGTGCAGTGCCCATGTCCATACTCAGCAACTGGGAAGTAGCTCACACTCGATAAATGTTTGCAACTGTCATCATTTTGATCATGATGCTCCCAGTTAGTGATGAAATCATCTCTCTCAGATCTGTGCCATGACATATCCTATACAGCCATGGGAACCTGTCTTGCAGAGGTTCTCACGCCTTCAGAATCAAGAGTGTAATGAGCATGCCAGCACAGGCCCCACTGACTTATCGAGCTGCCCTCATCAGCTAGTCAGATGAGGCTTCTCAGGTTCCCTGACAGAGGCAGGGAAAATACACTCCAGGTACAAACTGGGCCCACAGAGAATTTCTTTACGTTTTTGTTTTAAGAGGAGAGAAGAGAAAGTCACAAAGCTATTACTGTTAATATGATGAACTTTGACAGGGTGCTTTGTAGCTTCTGCAGCAAAAGTGCAGTCCAAGCTGGGTCCCCTTTGACAGCTTAGTCTCCTATACCCCTCCAAAAAGCCTAGGACCCTAGTTTCCTCCCAGTCATGGGGCACCTGACATTCTTATCTGAAAATCTGCACTTCACTCTCACTGCTATTGCTGACTCTCACAGTGGACCATTTTCAGTATCAGCTGAACCACTGTTCCCCCAAGCAACTACTTAACAAAACAGCCCTAAACTACGGTAACAGGATAGCTGGTGAGGAGCACGCTAGCTCTTTGTAAGCTTGTTCCTGTTGTTTTGAGAAAAAAATCTTGCTAAGCAGCACAGACAGTTCTTGAACTTGAGACCTTATGTTTTAATCTCCCCTACATGACAGAATTGCAGGTGTACACCACAGTGTGGGCATAGTTCTTTGTGTTTAACATATATGTACGTATGTGTATGTATGTATGTACATATGTATGTATAATTTATTTTTATATAATAAATATTATATATTTTGTATAAAATAAATATATAGCAAAATATATTATATATATATTTATACACACACACACATAAATTAGAAGGAAAAACAAATAAAACCAGATACTATCCTCAGAATATAAAGTATACAAGTAGAAATAAAGAACTCACTCATGTAGCTGGCTCCTCTACCCCACTGCCCACTATACACATGCATACTGAGGGACAGGGGAGTCAGACTTAAGAGTGAGGACTTAGGCATAAGACTTTAGTGGCTGGTTCTGCTTCTGAGGGTCTGGCTTACAGACAAGTATCTGGCTAGGTCTAGAGGGCATAGCTCTACACCTTTCTCACAAACTTAATTTTAAAGCTAAGAACAATTTTCTTAAATAATTTCTTAAATAAATTATTTCTTAAATAATATTTTCAAGTGTTTAAAATACTTAGTAAAAGATCTTTCCCTTTTTACATAACCTACACAAATCAAGGTGCCTGGCCTGAATACTTCACCTTATACCCAAGCTTCATCTAGAGTCACCCCAGATGTCCAGACAGCGCTAAGTGCTCAGCTTTGGGTTAGGAAGCACTGTAAGATCTGGATATAATAGACACCTGAGGCAAAATGGCTTCCTCCCTCTACCTGGATACTACTGCTCTAGGCTCTTGAGAAGGTATATATCCAAGGAAGGGAAGGGCAAATCTATGAGTTTATTCTCAAACACTGATGAATGGCAGGATATAAAGTCACTCAGGGACTTGCAAATCATCCTAACAGCACTGCAAGCTGAGATGACCAAAATAAAGCATCCACATTTTTTGAGCCAACATAAATGCTACTTACTAGGGCTGAGGATGTAGTACAGTGATAGAACAATAGCCTTGCATATATGAAGCTATGGGCCCAAGCATCACCACCTCCCCTAAAAAAAGTACAATACTTGATGATAAAGTTGGCTTTTCATTTGTGACTTTAAAAGCAGCAGAATGAAGTGCTATGTTCTTAAATATTCCTCATTTTCAAATATTCACACATAAGATATAGCAGCAGAATAGGTAAACAGGGCCAAGCTGCCTTGTAGCACTTAACTGAACAATGCCATAGCATAGTGACTAAATGTCTGCTCCCACAGAGAATTCAGAAGGGAGGCTATGGTACAGAATCCTATCAGAAACCCCATAGAAATGGACCAAGGAAAAGTCCAGATTGCACAATAAAGGTCCAAAACTCAAAGAATCACCTTTAACACTGTGCTCTCTTGGTCTCCAGGCAGTTCTTGCAGGTCAGGCCTGAGAAAATATCACAGGAAGCTGGCTGCCAGCAGAGTAGACTAGTAGAGACACAGGTGTCACTAGCTCTCTAAAGGCACGAGGCCTCTCACTTGTGTGACAGTGCAGAACATGACCCACTAACTGTGCCTGACACCAGTCTCTGTCTGCCTTCACAGCTTTAGGTGCCAGATGGAAGGAAGTTCCCTTGTTAGGCCCTCTGCACGTGGAGCAGGCGGCAAATAAAGTACTCAGAGCAAGAAAGAAGACCAGTACTCCCTCCTTCAAAGCCACCACATCCTGGTCAAAGAGGAGTCAGCAGTGACCACACACTGAGCAGACCAGAGTCCAAATACAAAGGACAATGAGTCTCCTAAAGGAACGGAAACCAAAAAAGCCACACTATATTCCACGGCCCCCAGGAAAACCCTTCAAGTACAAATGCTTCCAGTGTCCTTTTACATGCAATGAGAAGTCACATCTTTTCAATCACATGAAGTATGGTCTCTGTAAAAACTCTATTACTTTAGTGTCAGAGCAAGATCGCATTCCCAAGTGTCCCAAATCTAGTTCACTGGACCCTAAGCAGACCCACCAGCCAGAGCCCCCCTCAAAGCCAGCCACTTCCAAATCTCTCCCAAATGGACTCTCCAGCTTTGATCCAAAGTCTCAACAGGGATCTGCAAAGGAAGATGCCAAAGAGAACCTAGAAATGCAGGCCCGGGGGACCCACAAGAAACCAGCCCTACAGAAAGAAATGACACCAGAACCCATTCTCACTACCCAGCCTTGCCTAGACAGTGGAGTTAGGTCTTCAGCCTTTGTTCCAGTTGGGGAGCACAGACTTAGGGGGCCAGAAGACACAGAGGCTCCTGAAATGCTGGCATTAACCAACTCCACCACCAAAGCCACCTCTTTCCATGGCAAGTCTGCATTCCATACTCCTAGTTACCCCTGGAAAGCTAGTTCCCCATTCCTGCCACCTGAGTTTCCACATAAAATTCCATCTACAAAAGGGTTTGGTGCTATCTCTCCCTATATGCACCCTGCAATCCCAGAATACCCCCATCCCTTCTACACAGAGCATGGGCTGGCTGCCATCTATTCCCCCTACCTCCTGACTGGGAACACGCCCGAGTGTGACACCACTTTGCTGTCTGTCTATGGGTCCCAAGACCAAAGACACTTCCTGTCCCATCCTGGACCAATCTCTAAACACTTGAACACAACTCCATCAACATATGACCACTACAGATTTTTCCAGCAATATCACTCCAATCTGCCAATTCCTTATGGATTTTACAGACCAGAATCGGCATTTCCCCCCTACAGTCTCAGGCTCCCACCTGTTACTGGTATCACACGAGACCAAAGCTCTCGCCTACTTGAAGAAGCAGCCCTGGCTTACCCAGCCTCAAGTCCCTCCGAGTTAAATCTTTCAAACTCCCACAGAAAACACACAGAGTTTGAGAAGGAAAGTCCAGTTCCTGAGGCAAAAGATCCTTCTAAAGATGGGCAAAGGGATGCAGAAGAGGTGAAAATGAGCCCCAGAGCAGGAAGTGCTGCCACAGGCTCCCCAGGGAGGCCAAGCCCTACCAATTTCACCCAAACAAGCCAAACATTTGAAGGCCTGTGTGACCTCTCAAACAAAGCAGCCTCCTCAGGAACCCTGGAGCGACTCCAGCAGCCTGAGCAGAGCCCCACTGCTTTCAAAGCTGTCCAGAGGGGCTCAGAAAGTCCTCATTCTCAGCCTTTTACAAACAGAACAGAGTCTCCAAAAAGGTAAGAAAATTTCTTTTTCAAAATTTTCAGTGTAATTCTGTTCAACACCAAGTTCACACTTGTTTAAAATGCTTTTACTTGATAACTTTCCTAAGATTTCTCTTGATTTCTTCTAGCCTCCAGGCCATGAACAGTGACCCTCCAGCCCAGATAGGGACCAGTACCTCTCTCATCACAGAGGCCCCACCCTCCAGCCCAGAGGACCACTCCAGGATAGGCCCCCTCAATCTCTCCAAAAAGTTGGAGACAAGCCCTGCAGCCACTTATGGACCCATGTATGTAGACAATGCCCAGGCAGACACCCTGGGCTTCTCAGGGCTGCAAGACCTGCCACTTAATCTCTCTGTAAAGGATCCCTGTAATGCCTGGGCTCCTAGGCCTGTCTTCCCTGGTCCACCACAAGGTGCAGAATCTGCAGCTGCTCTAAAGACTGAGACAAAAGGTTCTGAAGATAAGACAAGCCGTGTGGAGACACAGCAAGACAAGGACCACAGCAGGACGACCCCAGATGTACACACAGTGGACAGCAGTGATGAACAGAAGCAAACAGCAGCTGTAGCTCTCTGTCAGCTGGCTGCCTACAGCCCAGGGAATGTCCGAGTGGGTGATGAGGAGAGCACAGTCCAGGAATCTACCTGTCAAGATGTGCCCACCCTCAGTTCTACAGAGAACCAGGGGGCTCAGTGTGACCTCAAACCCAAAGGACAAAAGAGGACAAGTCAAAGAGATGCAGGAAAATCCCAGCAAGGAACTAAAAAGCAAAAGCTGAATGACGCCGTACCAAGAGTGCTCACTCTACGCAAAAGAACCCGGGTGTCCTGAAGCCTCACACGCTCCATTGCTGTGGCTAAAAAGACGCCTTTCGTGCTATGTTCTAAGCAACATCTTTACTTTTCTGCTTTTTGGAGGAGGTACAGCATTGCCATGTTGTTCAAGCTGGCATCACACTTGTGACCTTACTGCCTCAGCCTAAGTGCTGAGACAACCAGTGCACCCACAGTTTACTTTCACTTTTTATCAAGTCATTTTTTATAAATACAGTTTCTCTTTTCTTCTCAAAAAAAAAAACAAAAAACAAAAAACAAAAAACAAAAGGCTGTAATCTTGTTCAGTTTTTTGTAAACATTAAGAATAAATATTAAAAGGTGTTTCTACTTCTGGTTGTAAAAAAACATCTCAGTGGCTTATGCTCTCCAAGACTGATGAATTAAACTAGGCTTCCCTGTTTGTGACACATCAGGAAAACATACAGAACTGAAAACTACTCAGCAGTGTGAGTCAGTGTGAGCAGTAGGAAAAATAACCTTTTATATGTACTGTTTTTCAGGACTAGTAAACTTTTACTGTTTTCCTATTAAATATAGTTATGTGTTTTGATGCCAGAAACATCTTCAGTTTGAGCATCAAATGTTACATGTAAAAAATGTTGTGATTAGTTTTTACTGAACTACCCACAAGCATTGAGAGGCTGATTTTACAAATAATTTATTTCCATCAGGGAAATGCATTGCTGGTAAAAGTATGATCAATTTATTCTACTTGTTTATGATGTTACAGCAAACTTTCTCACTTAGCCTCACATTCAACTCCCTAAAATGATGTACATGTTGTTAATTTTCCAATAAACTCATGTGTGAACCTTGAGAACACATAAAGCAAAGACCAACATCAGGTCTGTGGTATTCTTTAGTGTTCTGCCATAACATTCAGCAAGAAAGAGTTGACAGCTGAAGCAACAATGAAACTAAGAAAGTACTTCTGGGGTTAGTGAATAAATTAGTAGCCAGAGTCCAGGCATGTACAAATCTTCACCCCTGGGTCTTTTCAAAGACCATCTAGGAGTCCTGAATCTCAGAGTACCTAGAGGGTAAGTCTCAGGAGCCCTGGCCCCTAAATGCTACATGGGAAGGCTTCCACCTTTCCTGGTTCCCAAAAGCCCCTCTACTCTGGACAGAGACGACCTTATCCTACATGCTAGACCAAGCTACAGGCACTGAGCACAGGAATTCTTGTTCCCTACTGAGAATCCTTTTGCTCATCCAGCAATTCCCAGCTCCTAGCCAGTCCCAATAGAGGATGCCCAACAAAAGCTGACCAGTGTTCTACCTTCAGGTGATGTTAGAAATAGAGAAACACTTTGCAACTGGTTAAAGACATATAAAATTTCAAATACCAACATATAAGTGAGATGCAGAGTTTTTCATAACCATTAAGAAATGCATGAGATCAGTGCTGCAAGCCATCTCTAAAAGTACAGCAGGTTTCCCACTCACGGAAGCAGGAAAGCTTTCTGCTACCACCTGGTGAGGCAGCAGGAGCCCTTCCCATCCAAGGAGCTAGATGAGGCCTTTGGGTCTATCAAACCACCACATACCACTAACCCAAATGGACTCTCTTATGATATAAAACCAACAAATACAATCATCTTATTTTCCAGTCTGGCTCTTTTTTTATGTTTGACAAAAAAACAAAACATGACCCCTCCTGCTCCCCATCAAGTAAAGGCCTGCAGGAAAGAGGAATGATCCATCAAGCACTGTTTGCTCCATGTTCATGACCTAAAGCCTGGCACTAACAAAGTCCTCCTGACAGGCTTAACCCATATAACTCGGCCCTCCACTCAGGCCCAGAACTCTGAAATAATATGATAGCTTACCCACTGTCTATATCACCTTAAATGGCAAATAAGAACCAGGCCAGCTGCCACCCATGCCTGGGTGAAGCATGAAAAGCTACTCTACCACACATGAGGTACTCAGCCTGCAGAAAACTGGTCTGTACATGGTACCACCAGCCTCAGCTGAGAGACCCACAATGGAAAAACACCACCCTCCAGAACAGTTTGCTCCAAAGGTCACCTTCAACAGCATACCCATAGCAACTAGAGTAGATACTCTATCTGCCTATAAAACAAAAGGAATCCCCACAGCTACTTAATAAAACACTAGGATCTTACTTGTTTCCCAATTACTACGTCTCTACATTCACATATGATTGACCTTAGAGTAAAACTCCTCCCTTTACAGACAAGATACAAAACAAAAAAACATGCTTTCAAAAAGTTAAACAGAACCACATGACCTAGCAATACTACTTCCAGATACATCATGTACACCTTAAAGCAAGTCTCAAAGAGACATACTCATCTCCTGTCCACAGCAGCCAGGACGTGGGAGGATGGGGAGAGCAAGCATAGTGGAGCATTACCCAGCCTTACAAAGAAGGACATTCTTACACATGCTACAGTATGATGAATCTTGAGATCATTATACTCTGTGAAATGGGCCAGCCATAAAGGGAGGAGCTTTACTCTTAGGTCAATCATATGTGAATGTAGAGAAGTAGTAACTGGGAAACGAGTAAGATCCTGGTGTTTTATTATGTAGCTGTGGGGATTCTCTTTGTTTTATAGGCAGAAAGTACTTTGTACTTTGTACTTTCGTGAAGACACAAGAATGGGCAAAGCCATAGGAACAGGAAGTTGACTGGAGTTATGTGGGGAGGGAGACAGGTCATGTATTTGGAATAATAGATGTTTTAGAACCAGATGTATGAAATATCATTGCCCAATAACAAGAACATAGTTAATGTCACTGAGCAGAATGCTTGGAAATGGCTACAACAACAAATTTGTTTTATATATATTTTTTAACCATAAGTTTGAAAGAAATTAATAATGAAATACACCAAAATCCATTCAATTATATTTTAAATGAGTAAACTGTAAGGTAGGTAAACTGTATCTCAATTTATATTTTAAAACAAAAACCTTTTCTAAACAATCCCAACAATGGTCCACTGTGATTTGTCCTCTTCCCACAACACCTTCTACAGGGCAGGAAACAATAGATATAAAACAGACACTACCTCAAAGGAAAGCACAGAAGGACAATTCGCCCAGCATCAAAGTCAAAGGTGCCACTCTGTAGTCTTCATTTTCTTACAAACTGGCAGCTCAAAATGGAACAAATGCTAAAAACTAAATAACAGTGCAACTCTGGGACCTGGTCAGCATGGCCCTGACCAGGGATCTGTTTGACTGGGACCTGAAATGCCAGGCATCCCACATACATATTATCAGGGCCGAGGCGATCTCCAATCTCCCTGTCTCCCTGTCTCCCCCATCCCTCTCTCTCTCTCTCTCACAAGCATTTCCCTAACAAAACCCTTGCACATTTAATCCTACGTGGCATTTGCTACTTAAGAGGACCCATACAGATGACACAACACTATCCAAATGTTCCTTTTTGGATGATGTCATGCAACACGGCAAAACAGGGGTTCTGTGCTGAAGTGCTAAGCTGGACAAAACTGATAGTATCAACTTTTGCAGAACTCTGGATACTAATCACGCAGTTATGACAACCAGAGGAATGCTTAAGGAAGGAAATTACTGAGTTTCAGCATTCACAGATACTCTCACATCCTGTCTAATGCTGAGATATGGAACAGACTGCAGAAAACAAACACAAGATAATCACTGGGACAGTAGACACCACAGGCCTCAATATATCCTAAGAGCAAGTGCCTGTGGGGAGAAGGCTTTTTTCTGCAGGTGCCTCCTAGAATATTCAAAATATTCTGTTTTTAACAAAAATTTTAAAATGGCAAGGCAGACAAAGGAACAGGAAAGTGTAACCCAAAACAGGGGAAGCATCTCTGAAGCGGCCCGACATTGGACTTACCAAACACAGACTTTAAAATGCTTAAAGGAAACCAAAGACCATATCTGAACAAGCTCAAACATTAGCAAAGAGACAGAAATGATAGCAGCTACACAGAAGTTCTGAAAGTGAAAAGTCCAGAGTTGAAATGAAGGTTCTCTAGAGGGGTGTGATGATTGATACTGATTGCCAACTTGACAGGATCTACAATTATTTAGACAAGACTCTGGGTGTGTCTATGAGGAGTTTCTAGATTGAGTGAAGAGAGGAAGTTATTTTAAATGTGGGACACAGCATTCCATGAGCAGGAGTCCCAGACTTTATAAAAGGGAAAGTGAGCTAAACACCAGCATTCACCTCTCTCTGCTCCCTGACAGCTAATGCAATGTAACCAGCAGCCTCACACTCCTGCTGTTATGCCTTCCCAGCCAAGATGGACTGTACTCTTAAAACACATGAGCCAAAATAAATCCTTCCTTCTTTTAATACTTCCATCAGGCAGAATCGGGTCACAGTGATGAGGACAGAAACTAACACAGGGGTTAGGGATTTAGCTCAGAGGTAGAGTGCTTGCCTAGCAAGCGCAAGGCCCTGGGTTTGATCCTCAGCTCCAAAAAAAAAAAAAAAAAAAAGGAAAAAAGAAAAAAAGAAACTAACACAGTGCTCACAGTCAGATCTGCGTAAGTCAAAGGCAGAGTCAGTAAACATAGAAACAAGAAACTGAAGTCACCCAGTATGAGGAGCAGAAAACTAATAATAATAAAGGAAAAGGAACAGAACCTAAGAGACCTAAGGGACACAATGGAGCACAACTACATACCTAAAATTCAAATCCCAAAGCAAGAAGGGAGAATGGGGCAGGTGGAATATTTAAGGAAGTCAAGGCTGAGCACACTGACGTTTGAATGAAAGTTAGGAATCTACACACCCAAGAAGCTCATACCACATAACTCACAGGCACAAAATTCTCCATGGAGTAAAAACAGCAGAAACAGAAGGTTTTAACCAAGTGTCCAAAGAGATAAGAATGTTTCATTTCAAAACATAAAATGGGGGGGGGGGGGTCAACCACAAAATTAGGGACACAAGTATACACTCTATTAGAATAGTAATGCTAATCAAGTATAGCCACGAGAAAATACAGCCAAAACCCTAGATAAGCCTACTCAGGCTAATCATGATGCCTCATGGCATATTCACAGTGAACAAGGTTCAAAGGGCAACTCCCAAAAAAACAAGAGGACCAAAACCAGGACCAATAAAGCATCTGGACCACCTGAAATAAAGGTCTGTTCATAATAGCCTAAGTCCTTATCCACCAAAGCAAAGATTTAAAAAAAAAAAAAAAAAAAAACCAACTTAGTCACAATGTGTGTGGGAATACGTATGTAGTGCTCACTTGTGTGTGCATGAAGATAACTTGGCAGAACTCTTTAAAGAGATGAGAAGATTCTCCTTCCTGAGATTTTGCACAGGTCTGCCTCTAAGGCTGTGGTAAACCCCATCTGACCTTCCTCCCTGACTTCAGCATGTACTCAGAAAGCTTCCCATGTCCATTGGAACAAAAACAAATGTTCTGGCCACCAACATGTTCATCTACACCTTGTCCTTCTAGACCATGTTTATCCAAGTACCTTACCTCAAATATATGCCTCTCCTTTTCTTTCTTTTCTTAAGAGACAGGGTCTCGCCGGGCGGTGGTGGCGCACACCTGTAATCTCAGCACTCGGGAGGCAGAGGCAGGTGGATCTCTGTGAGTTCAAGGCCAGCTACATATCTAGTCCAGGACAGGCTCCAAAGCTACAGAGAAACCCTGTCTCAAAAATACCAGAGAGAGAGAGAGAGAGAGAGAGAGACTGACTCTTATATAGCCCAGGTTGACCTCAAACTCACTGTACCAGAAACAGCCTTGCCTCCAACTTCCAAATGTTGGAATTGTAGTGCTTTTGCTTTCTGTCAATTCAGAAAGCGATATAGTATACAATGGCTATGAGAAGCAAGTATTCAGCTATGACTTTAAGCAAACAAGATCACTCTCAGAGGAATGGTGTGAGTTCTAAAAAAAACATAAAAAGCATCATTCAGATGCTCAGTGTTAGTGTTACCATCTTCATACAGGTTCCGCAGCCCCTGTCACTCTTGCCTGACATGATGCTTCCCCCATCAGGAGACAGTACAGTGTGTCCCTGGCACAAAACGAAGCTTCAGAGAGGTTCAGTTCACATGGAGGCACTGCAGGGCAGGAGGACAGCTCCCCACAGAAAGATCATGGACTCATTTATTCCACATCATGTTTTAAACAACAGCTTGACATTTCTCACTTGTAACATCAATACTACTCTTATCATTACTCTAGCTGGTAGGATCAATGCTGTCTGATGTCCTGAAATATGGCACAACACATATACAAGCTAGTCGCACTGAAGAAACCAAAGAGAAACAGCATTGGTTCAGGTTCTACAGCACAGCAAGTTGTAGAACCTCATTAACTAGGTTTCCACAGTTGAGCTATCTGCACAGACCTGCTGGCCTTGTGAAATGGGCCAAACGAGGAAACCCTCCCACCACTCCCAGAGTCCGTGTCCAGTCTTTTCTTACAAAACAGTGTGACTTTGCATACCACAATTCCTGACAAAAGAGACAGTCCTAGCTATAAAAAGAGCCACCATCTAGCTACACTTCGGAGCAGGTTCAGACTTCCTCCTTGGTCATCAGGGATGCACAACCAAGCCATGATGAAATGACTGGCATTCCACCACAATTGCAATAGAAATTATTTTTTAAAAAGAGGGAAGGCAAAAATAATGATGAGCATGTGAGGAAAATGGGGCTCCCACACGGGGCTGGTGGAAAAGTACAGCAATGCAGCCATGTTAGAAGAGTCCGACTTGTTTCTTGGACTAACCATCATTTCCACTCCCAGGTCCATTCATATCCAAGACAAATGATAACACATGTCTACACAGAAACTCATAAACAAATGTTCATTGCAGCATTACTCAAAAAGTCAACAGGTGGAGGCAACCAAAATGGTTACTTAAACTTGTAAGACTAAGCAAAAAGCAGTACTTCCACATAGTGGAATCCCCATCAGCAGTACAAAGGAATGAAGCACTACCACCACACAGTGACCATCAGAAAATTACATGAAGTTCAGACACAAAAGAACAAACACCAAAGTCTGTTTACATGAAATGTCTGAAAAGGGTAAAACAGAACAGCAGAGAGGACCAGAGCTTGCCTAGGGCTGGGTAGTAAGGTGGGAATTGCTACTCTGCAGTGCAAGATTTCAGCCTAAGGCAATGAAAATGTTCTGAAGTTAAATAACATGATGTTGCACAACTCCAAATATGTCAGAGACCACTATAAATTATAAATGGGTAGACTGTACAGTATGCAAATTATTGCAATGAAACTGCATTTTTAAAAGCACAAGGGCTAAATAGAATGCAGCTCTAGAAGACCTCCCTTGTGTCCCAGCGCTGACACTATAGTTTGGCATTAGTGATACACAACCCACATGATTCCGGTGTCTTACTCTAGACCACCGGTTCTCAACCTGTGGTTGCAAACCCTTTGGGGGTCAAATGATCCTTTCACAGTGATGCATATCAGATATTCTACATATCAGATATTTACATTACAATTCATAACAGTTGCAAAATTACAGCTATAAAGAAGTAATGAAATAATGGTTGGGGGTCACCACAACATGAAGAACTGTATTAAAGGGTCGCAGCATTAGGAAGGTTGAGAACCACTGCTCTAGACAAAAGTTACACCCTGCACAATCTCTGTAGTACACTTAGAAGTATCGTCTCTGTCCTTTGTACTCTTTCCCCTTCCACTCACAAGGCACCTCCAGATAGTGGCACATGGCCACAGCCTTATTCTCTTACTCCCTTACTAGGACCCAACAAACAGCTTGGGCTCATGGTCTTTCTGCACATGCACTGCACTGTGCCCCCATCCTGAAGCTCAGCTCCACTGCTGCCACAAGCTGTGTCCTGGATGGATGACATCAGGACACTGTCACTGCAGGTAACATAATACACTGTGGAGGCACCAGTGAAAAACAGTTCTAAAGACAAGAAAACCAAGTATTACCAGGGGCCATGACTCTCCAAATCTAGCACATGGAGTATATGCAGCATGCAGCTACAAAAGGCTAAAGAGGTAATTAGTAAATTATAAAGGCTGGCATGAGAAAGCCTGAGAAATATTCATACACCATGCCCTTCCCCAGAAGCACTGGTGTCCATGGCTAGCCACACTGAGGAACCCCACCAAGTTTCATCATCCCTGAGGATGCAGATCCATGCACTTCAGTTACTTACCCTCTGAGAGTCTCGACGGCAGCAACAGGCCTCGTCTACCCAGTTCTGCCAATGCCAGACATCCACCATGCCATGCTTTATCCGTCTCCTGAAAACTGAGACAGAGTTCTAATGTCAACTCCAGATTTAAAGCCCACAGTTTTGCAAGAAATACAAACTGATCCATATTCTGGGCCCATGAGCCTTGCTAAAACCCTTACTTCTTGGCTAAACAAACAAGTCACTCAAACCTGATGTAAAGATAACTGCCACATCAATACTACTCTTTACATCACCCAATAATAATGAAAGGACTCAGGTCAGATCATGACCAGCCCAGAGACAACCAGCCCACTCTGATCAGACAGTGGAGTCAACAGAGATTCCACCCAATTCAAGAGGACACTAGTAAAAAGGAACAGGGGGACATCTTTACATGGCACCCACTGTTACCTGAGTGATCACATTCAAGATTTAAAAAGTGATTAAATAAGATGGCCACTGCTGTCACATGCCTCTAATCCTAGTACCAGGGAAGTGGACGCAAGAAGGTCGGAAGTGTAAGGCCATTTCAACTTCATAAATTCAAGGCTAGACTACAGAGATACATGAGAGCCCATCTCAAAAAAGAAAAAAAAAAAAAAAAGGAAGGAAGGGAGGGAAAGGGAGAGAAGGAGATGGGTGAGGGGGCAAGTACTTAAAGATTTTTTCCAAGAGATGGGCAGCAGTGGCACACACCTTTAATCCCAGTACTTGGGAGGCAGAGCCAGGCAGATCTCAGTTCAAGGCCAGCCTGGTCTACAGAGCAAGATCCAGGACAGGGAATCAAAACTACATGGAGAAACCCTGTCATGAAAAAAAAAAATTTTTCAAGGGTCTGGAGGTGTCAAGTCCAGCTATGTTCCCAGGCTGATTGTAAAGCCTCTCAAGTAGCTGGGACTACAAGAACTCAATTTTGCACCCAACTGAAATCGGGTCTCACAAGTAACATTTTATATTTAAAATCAATGTGCCTGGGTACTCAAAAGGTCTCTTCAAGGTGTGGCCTGTCATAACTACAATGTGAATGACTGTTCTCAGACTGGTCAGGGCTGCTCTGAAGTTTCTGTATTTTGTTGCCAACATAAACATGAAAATGCACATCACAAAAAAGCAAAACAAATGACAGACTTTTACCTATTCTGGCTGAATTCATTTGACAGCAAATAAATGTGTAGGGAAATCATCACTAAACTGTACAACCAGCTACTTTGTACACAAACTATTAAGAGAGGAAAAGATGTCACTAATATCTACAACGTGGACACAGCATGGGCCTCCATGAGCTGTTAGATACAGCTGTCCTCCCACTCACCCACCACCACTAATGACTCATTCATAATTACAATTTTTTAAAGTGGCAGGTGTCTTACCAGGTGTGTGCTCAGAGACCATGTGATCATTTCAAATCTTGTGTTTTTGTTTTACTTAAGATTTATTTATTTATTATGTATACAGTGTTCTGCCTACATGCATGCTTGCAGGCCAGAAGAGGACACCAGATCTCATTATGGATGTTTGTGAGCCACCATGTGGCTGCTGGGAATTGAACTCAGGACCTCTGGAAGAGCAGTGAGTGCTCTTAACCTCTGAGCCATCTCTCCAGCCCTTTTAAATCTTGTGGTTTTTATTTGTTGAGACAGGGTCTCATGTACCCAAGCTGACCTCAAACTCACTATGAAGCTAAAGCTGGCCTTGAACTCCTGACCCTCCTACCTCTACCTCTCAAGTGCTGGGACTATAAGAGTATGCCACCACACCCGGTTCCATTTCCAAATCTTTATGTCCCTCAGGATTTCAAATGGAGAGAGATGCTTCCTCATACTTCTATGAAGATTACCATCAGAGTGAACCTGATACAGTATAAATACAATGATGACTCAAATACAGTAAACTAACTTCATTTCTAAACTACAAGTGTGTCACTATGGCTCCAGGCAGGCAGGCCTGAGATGCTGCTATCACTACTACATACCCGTGTCTGATCAAAGCCAGCCTTCATACAACAGGGGCAAAGAAAGAGACTTTAGCCAAGTGCTAAGGGCTCGCTATTATCTCAAATCCAAGCCTAGAAATCCAGACAGAGAAAGCATAGAATGCTGAGATGCCGTAAATGGTTTGGAAGAAGCTGGGAGATCCAGGTCTCTGCACAGACCCAACATCCTAACCCTTCCATCAGCATGCTTGCACGATGTGGACTGAGGATTCAAGATCAGTAACACCTTTTCTCTCCCCAGAACATAGCCACAAAAACAGAATACACTTTTGTATCTGCCATCTATTAAAACAATGGACCCTTAAGAAGGTTAAATGAGCTAGGCGCCAACATTAGACCAAGACTGTAAGCCAGAAGGAAGGAACATAGTCTAGAAAAGCAGTACACACCAGAACCCTGCAGCACTCCAAAGAGAATGGGCTAAGGATGCCAAAGAGACTGAAGGCAAGAGAATGGAGAAAGTTCCGGTGGGTATGCAGGGGCACACCTGCATAAAAAGTTATATGGGACCAGATGGAATGTGCAGAAACACCCTAAGAGGGATGGGCAAAAACAGTGCTTGAAATTCAGGGAAAGCGGGTAAATGATGGAATCCCAGCCCTTCCCAAACCTCTGCTCACTTGGAAAGCAAAAAGGCCTTAGCTGCCCTCAGAAGCCAATAAACACTGGTACTAAGTTCAGGGCATCACCAGCACACCTATCATCATCCCATGACCTCCAGGAAGGAGCTCCAGGGACAAAGACTAAAACAAATCTAGAGAATCTTGATAAAAGAAGCTATATACATAATCTCCTCTCCACACTCCACAAAGCAGTCCCAATAAGAGTGTTTTCTGCTAGTAGTTCCACTATATACACCATCATTCCAAAACAGACGTCCCTGACACACTATCTCCTGAGAACTGCAAACTGTCGCTAAGCAGCCTGAGGCAAAATGAAGAGGGAAGTGGACTTTGGGCTATTGGTAGGCCATCTCTAAAGACACAAGGAGAAAGTGCTAGAGTGCCCAAAGTGCTGAGAACATACTTCCTGCCAGCCAGTTACAGCTACACAGAATAGCAGGACCGGAATTGTACTGCCAACAAAGGGCCATAAAAAATGAGTGTCTGGCCAGGCGGCGGTGGTGGCACATGCCTTTAATCCCAGACTTGGGAAGCAGAGCCAGGCAGATCTGTGAGTTCAAGGCCAGCCTGGTCTACAGAGCAAGATCCAGGACAGGCACCAAAACTACACGGAGAAACCCTGTCTTAGGGGAAAAAAAGGAGTGTTTGGACAGGCATATACCCCTTCTCAACCTTCTACTTCCAAAGCTCAGAAAAAAAAAATCACTCCCCGAGTGATAATCATTGGGAAGGAAACAAAACAAATGCCCCTGTCTATGAATACACCATGCCAGTCTATGGCCCCAGGATCATACCCACCCAATAAGCCATCATATACACAGGCCCTGTACCCACACACCCAGAATGTCCTGAAAAGCTAAACTTCAATTCATTACAATGCAACTCCAAATCCAGGCCTTAGTCACTCAAGAGTCTTAGTATCCACTCTGGCTAGCAGGAACATGAGGCATATATTTAGAACATTCCCTCATTTTAAGAAGCTCTGCCCACCCACAGAATAAACCCAAAACTTAAAGATGAAGACCTACATTTTCATGGGTTCAACATTGACATCATTTCTTTCTAAAGGTTTTAGATACATAATGGTGTTGAAAAGAGTAACATCTGACAACTGAAGTTGTCAAGTTTAACTTTAAAAGGGAAAAAAATGGGGTTCTAACAAATAGCTCAATTGAAAGAAACTATAACACAAAAGAACAAAAAGCCACAAGTGATAACCTACCTGAAGCAGTCCAACACAGATGCCACCACATCATCTGCCAGCTCTCTGGGAAGCCTTCCAGCCATCCTACCAATTCTGAGAAAGAAAAGCAGCAGTTCATCAGCTAAATATGACCCTCAGGAGTAAGTCTCCCATTCCCCACAGGAAGGCATGCCTAGAATACTGTTCAGCAACAATGCCAAAGACAGGGCAGGTGATTCTTTGGCTATGTGAACAGGGAACATGGTCACCTTTCCCCAAAGTGACACAGACACAGAACTTGTCACTGGTAACAGCCCCCACGTACTAGACAAGTGCTGCAAGAACCAACCTAGACCCTCTTACCTACACACTGTCCCACTTCCATAAAAGGCTAGTCCAAGCCCTGCACAGAGGAAAGCCAGAGACCTGAAGTCAGGCCCAAGAGAAGGCTCCTCTCAGCACATCTCACTGTGCATGCATTTGTCCACCCTCCCAGCAAGACAGGCTTCAAGCCAAGATATATCTACTGTTGACATAAATGGCAGCCCCCTTTCAGTCTGTGGAGAATTTCCCACTTGTGATGCCAGGGAAACTGGTGAGCAAGAAATAGCACTGCCTCACTTTATCTTTACCATACAGAGTGTCTTCAACAACCTAAACATCTAATTTGTAGGAATCAACTATTACTAATATTGGCCTCACACCATGTTAGAGAATCTAATATCTAACCTCTGTAATTTTTTTTTTTTAATTTTTGTTTTTTTTGAGACAGGGTCTCACTATGTAGCTCTAGATGCCTCGGAACTTCCTACATAGATCCAGCTGGCCTTGAACTCACAGCAATCTGCCTGCCTCTGCCTCCCAAGTGCTAGAATTAAAGGCATGTACCACCATTCCCAGCCAGTAATTATCTTTAAATGTACAGTATATAAAACAACAGTTTATATACCATTTGAAAATCCTCAAAGTATTTACAACTCTCAAGACCCATGTAAAGTTTTTAAGGAATGAAAAGGCAACACTGAATGAGACACACTTGCCCCTCACCTCTGGCACTCAGCACTTCCCCTCACTTAGGGCATTTATACATACCCTTTGGCTGCAGACCACCGCACCACTGTGTCCTTGTCCTTCAACCCAATCAGTAGCTGCTCTGTAAGAACCAAGACACAAACCATCAGCTTATATAAAATCTTAATCCTTTTGCTTATGTGTAAACTATCCTACCAATCCTGCACTCCATTCCAAAGAATACACTGTGGGATCTATGCTGAGAATCTTAATTTTAGCCAGCCATGGGTAACCTCAGCACTTTAGAAGCTGAGGCAGGAGGACTGCCTCAGAGACAAGTTGGAAAGCCTAGCACTCAGGAGGCAAAAGCAAGCAGATCTCTATTGAGTTCAAAGCCAGCCTGGTCTATATAGAGAGTTCTAGGCCAGCTAGGGTTACACAGTGAGAACTTTTCTCTAAAATGTAAGAGTCTTAATTGTTTTTTGTTTGTTTTGGTTTGTTTTTTCACATCAAATGGAAGGATGGGTGTGATGTGTGCATGCCACAGCATGCATGTGGAAACTAGAGGACAACTTCTAGGAGCTGGTTCTTTCTCTCCACCACCCAGGAATCATACTTGAGTTGTCAAGTTTAGTCCCTTCACCAACTGAGCCAAACTTGCATGCCCAAGAGGTCTTAAATTTTATTTTAAATGATGTTTTGTGAGTATACTGTCTGCATGTATGTATATGCACCGGGTGAATGCCTGATACCTGCAGAAGGCAAAAGAAGAAGATGAGAGACCTTTGGGGACTAGCCCAGAGGCAGTCAGAAGGTTATCCCAGGTCACACAGCCCTACAAGCTCAATATGGTCCAAACACTGGCCAGAGGGCAAACCATGGAAGAACTGACATGGATAAATAGCCAAAGGGTTGGCAGTGGGAAGAAACGAATCGGCAGAATAGATGGTCTTTAAAGGAGCAGAAAGTAAAGTAATATGCTTGAGGCGGGTAGGCAATAACAGAGAAGGAGCAAGGGAATTCATCCTGGGTCTATGGAATTCAAGACAGTTTAGAGGGTGCTGTGCCACAGCAACCAAGGAAGAGAATCCTTGGGGGGAGGGGAGGTAGGGAGGAGTCAAAGAAAAGACCAAATATATGTGAATGCTGGTCACACAAATGCCACCACAGTGGTCAAGGAGACAATATAGACACCAGGTATAGACAAGTCTGGGGAAAAATCTGTCCTGAAGGAATCCAAGTAGGAATGAGTGGACAGAACACAACGAGGGAGATGACAGACTGGCTTTGTACCTCCCAGCCAGGGTCCTTCCAGCAAGAGGAGGTTGAGAATCACACTTCATCCAGCATGAGCAGGAAAGCAGGAAGAGTGAGTGGCCAAGCAGTGAACCTGAGGCTGGGCACAGTAAGGGCTGACAGGGACAGACACTGGGTCAGGATTCCTGATAAGTGTGGAGGCCTACAGTAGTTTGAGATGATGCCTAAGGAAAGCATGCTTGGACAAGAGTATAGAGGCTGGAGATATGAGTCCCATGTTCCAAGTCTGTTTTCCTGGGAGCCCTGTTTCCCTGAAGACAATCAGGGAGAGCAACTTAATGGTCAGGTTGCAGAAAGGCAATATGGAGGTATGAAGAAACAGTGGGAAGCTGGGGGGTGCTAGAGCCAGTGTCCATGGAGAGGTCAGGTCAGTGACCATATGCTAGGTGAGATAACAGGAGGTAACCAGGATGGAAAAGGGGAGGCTAAACAGAGATGAAAAGCCTAGATTGTGCTGGAGAGGGAGGCATGCATGACATCTTCTGTGGGCTCCACTTACCTATCACACACTCCACCCCCTCTGGGACATCATAGTCTTCATCACCATCAGAAGTTAAACTATCAGACTGCAGCTTCTGCTCACTCCTACCCAGGGCACAGAGCTGCAGGTTGGCAGCCAAAGACCGACAGCCACGCTGATACCTATGCAGAACAAAACAATCTCAGGTTGGTAGGCACAACCTAGCCCTAAAATAAGTTTTTTGGTAAGTGAAGTCATCAACTTAGCATCCCTCAAAATCATACATAATGCTGCAAAAATCTCACACACCATACAGACTGGAGGAAAAGGAAGACCAGTGGTGTGACACTATCAGAACAAGCCTCAGAGCGCTAACCCAGGCCAGATACATGCCCAAATTCTGAAGAACCTTCCATAACAAAGCTTGATAGCAGAAGGCAATGGCACCCTTGTCTATAAGCAAATGGCTGCCTTCTCCAGCTGCTTGGCATTCTGGCCTCAGCCCAGGCCACAGGGCCCACTCCTCACCTACGGACCAGCTCTGAACAGATCTCCCACCTGCCTGGGGAACAAGAATGGGGGAACCAACGATGATGTGGCTCATAGACACTACTCAACCATTGTCATCTATCTAGCCTTGACCAAGCAACTGTCACCTAAGAGTCAGCAGTAACCAGAGTAACCAAAGCCCACCTCCACAGAGAATTCAAGAAAGGAAGGCAGATTCTGTTTGAATCTCTACCCTATGGAGAGACTCACTTGGGCCAAAGCTGAGCACTCTCCTCCCCAACAGAAAATCATAGGTATGTACCATCTTCACCTCTGCCCCATAGGTACTGTCAAGACTGCAGCAAAAACACAGCACAAAAACTCAGCTACACCCAAAATGCCACACAGGTCTTTAGATAGTCATGAGCTACTGAGAAAGAACACAAAATTCACACACATCCCCCTCATATCCTCAGTAACTCCCACAATGAGCAAGTACAGGATAGGTCCTAGAAAGAAGATCAGGGAAAAGCTACATGGAGTACTCAGAGCTCAGGGAATGTTGGGGTCATTAGCTATTGGGTCCAACAAAAGACCAGAAGTTCCAGCTCTCACTAAAGATCCACATAAAAAGCAAAACCTGTGCTATAGAAGACAGGGCTACATCCTCAGAGAAGAACTGAAATAAAATGACCTATCAAAACTAAAGCCAAGACCAGACAGGAAAGTGGATCCACCCACAGCCTGAGGAAAAACTTCACCACCTGCACTGGGAAAAAATCCTGTAGCAAGATCTAATAAGAACCTGAAAGAGAAAGAAAGAGACGGAGAGAAAGAGACAGAGACAGAGACAGAGACAGAGAGAGAGAGAGAGGAGAACTGGACATGGTAGTACATGCCTATAATCCCAGCCCTTGAGAGGTGGAGACAGAAAAATCAGGAAGTTAAGGTCATCAAATAGCAAATTCAATGTCAGTCTGGGTTACATGAGACCTTTTCCCTGCAAAAGTGGGGAGGGAAAATATTGAAATAAAAGAAAAAAATGGAAGAGAAAACAAATAGCAAGAGGGTGAATTTAGAATCCAATCATTAGTCAGGCATGGTGGCTCAGTTATCAATTTGATCCCAGCACTTGGAAGGCAGAGACAGGAGGATCTCTGTGAGTTTGAGGCCAGCCTGGTCTACAAAGCAAGTTCCAGGACAGACAGGGCTTCGTAGAGAGGTTCTGTCTCAAACAAAACAAAAACCAAATCATATTTTGGTTTGGTTGTTTTTTTTGTTTTTTTGTTTGTTTGTTTTTGTTTGGGTTTTTTTGTTTGTTTGTTTGTTTTTTGTTTTTTGTTTTTTGTTTTTTGTTTTTTTTTTTTTTGGGTTTTTCAAGACAGGGTTTCCCTGTGTAGCTTTGCGCCTTTCCTGGAACTCACTTGGTAGCCCAGGCTGACCTCGAACTCACAGAGATCCGCCTAGCTCTGCCTCCCAAGTGCTGGTATTAAAGGCGTGCGCCACCACCCGGCAGGTTTATTTTTTTAAGCAACAGAGTCTTACTATGTAGCTCTGACATGACAGGCCTGGAATTCTTCATGTAGAACAGGCCAGCCTTGAACTTTCCTCCTGCATCACAGAGTGCTAGGATTATGAGTATGCCACCATGCCCAGCAAAACCTAATTCTATTAATAACTACATTATTACATGTGTAAAAATATAGACAGACAAAATAATGGTAATACTAAATTATTTTCTTAAATTAAGGCTCTTAGTACCTGTGAGCATTAACTGAACACATCTGGTATGTCTGTGAGTATACTTCTGGACACATAAACCAGCTCTAGTATAGGTGAGTCTTGTCCCATCAGCTGATAGACTGCCTCTCCCACCTGTCAGCCTCTGACTAGGTCAAAGGCTCCTCCTGAGTCTCCAGACTGCCACTCACTCTTCAGACCTTAGGTTTCACCAATTTCCATACTATGTCCACATCCAATTGATTTTGTTTCTTTGAAGATTTCCCATGGAGTTTTGAGAACAGATCACTAGAATGTAGCCTAATAAACAACCTAAGAGCGAAGTGTATACTGAACATGTATAAGGTATCTCTAAATCATAACACACTTCTTTGGAATTCACTACACTTTGGAAAAAGTTTTAACTAAACTTAAACAATTTTTCTCAAATCACACATATTAATAATTGAATGCAGCTCAGTGGTAGAACACTTGCATAAATAATATTAATAGCAATAACAACAACACCTTCTAGACACGATGGTACATACCTAAAATCCCAGCATTTAAAATACTGAGGCAGGGGGAGTATGAATTCAAGACTGGGCTACAGAGCAAGACTCTGTCTCAGAAAAAAAAAAAAAAAAAAAAGGCCAGGAGGTAGTGGCACACGCCTTTAATCCCAGCACTTGGAAGGCAGAGGCAGGTGGATCTCAGTGAGTTTGAGGCCAGCCTGGGCTACAGCGCGAGATCCAGGAAAGCCAGAACTGTTACACAGAGAAAGAAAAGAAAAAGAAAGAAAGAAAGGAAGGAAGGAAGAAGGGAGGAAAGAAGGAAGGAAGGAAGGAAGGGAGGGAGGGAGGGAGGGAGGGAGGGAGGGAGGAAGGAAGGAAGGAAGGAAGGAAGGAAGGAAGGAAGGAAGGAAACAAAAAACTGCACTGAGAGGATATTAGAAGAAGCTGTGTCCACCAGCAAGAAAACACACTTCCATTTCTGAATAAACCTTCCAAAGTGAACCAGGTTTTCTCTGAGAAGTGACTGATCAGAAAGCTTTTCCCCAAGAGCCCAAACCAACAATTTGCAGGTACACCTGAGCAGCACCTTACGGAAAGGCAGAGCAAGCTTCTCCCATTACCTCTAGCGTCAGCTATTCTACTGAAGATACTGAGTAAGAAAATAGCCAAAAGGAAAACCATTCCCTTCAGAACCATAAACACTCAGACACCAAGGGGAAGAGGAAAGCAGCAAACACTGTTTGCTCTTCAGTCCACACAGCCCTCTCCTCTTGAGGTAAAGCAAGGTAACATGTCTAACTTACCTCCATGTAGCCACCTTTGGCTTTAGAAAAGTCAGCCCCAGCCTCTGGACAAGCTTCACACCGAGCTTCCGCAGCAAGGTCTGGTTGCTCTCAGGGAGTCTGCATCCATCAAGGCACTGGAGCACAGTGTTGGCTGTAGATAAGAACATGCAACTCAATGTAGGTGGCATGTACCCCTGAAATAAGCCAATCTCACAGGCCCAAGGGAGGTGGCAGATAATTCAAACTGAATTCCTGAGCAAGACTTCTTTTTCCCCGAGTTATCTGCCAAGAATTGCCAGAGTAAAGCCTATTTATTGTCCTAACTATGCAACAAAAAGTAGAAAAGGCCTAGAGCATAGGGGAAGCCATCTTGTTACAAGCAATCATGCAGGGCCTGAGGGACACAGACCAAGTGTGGGCAAAAGAGGTCATTCAAATTTACCAGTGCTCCTGGGGTAGGTTTTATTCATGGAGTGCTCACTCAGCACTATGATAGAATGGAGGCAATGCTGAGGCAGGACATTGAGTCCCAAGGGGAACATAATAGGAAGAGCTCTTGCATGAGACCCTGGGCTGCACAGGCCATTCAGGAAACTAAGGTGGGGCAGAAGAATACAATAATGGCATTCTACAGACAAAAACTAAAGCCTAGGATAGAAGCTAGGTCTCAGAGATGGGCTTGAAGTGAAATAGACAAGATTGAGACCAATCATTTAAGGGTGAGGAGGAAAAAAGATAGAGTGGAGCCAGGACAAAAAGCCTAGACAAAGAAACAGGATTGGGTGACAAGAGAAGTGAGGAAGGGATGAGGGGATAGGAAAGGGTATGAAGCGACAGGAAGGGAGGATGAGGGGACGACAATAAGTAGATGAGTTGATGAGAGGAAGAAGGTGAGCTATACGATGGAGAGCATGGACAGGGTAACAAAAAATGATGAAGTGATGAAAAGGAGGAGCACGTGGAAAGAAAATGAAGTGACGGGAGGAAGAGGGAGAAGGAACGATGAAATGGAATGACAGGGAGGGAATCAGGACAAGACAAGGAAAGAGTGAGAGGATACAATAAAGGAGAAATGAAGCAATAAGGAAGGGGAATGAAGTGATGGGGATCAGAAATGAGACAGTAGGAAAGAGGGAGGTAGTGATCCAAGGAAATGAGTGAGGAGGGAAGACAAACCAATGGAGTGGGAGCATGAGATGAGGGAAAGGGTAGATGAGGCCATGGGAAGAGAGGATGAGGGGATGGGGAAGGAATGAATGATAAGAAGAAATAAAGTAATGGAGAGGGGATATCAAGTGATGGAGAAGAAGAATGAGGTGGTGGGGAGGAGGATGAGGCAATGGGGGAATGAGATGATGGAGACCGAGAACAAGATGATGTCGAAAGGAGACGAGGTATTAAGATGAGGCGATGGGGAGAGGAAATGAGGTGACAGGTAACGGGAATGGGGTGATGGGGAGGGAATGAGGCAAGGATGGGGAATGAAACCCACAGGGAGGGTATGGAGGAGACATGAAATGGTAAGGTGAGAGGAATAAAGCAATGAGTACAAGGGATGACGCATGGGGAGGGGAGGTAAGATGATATGGAGGGATGAAGCAATGGGAGGAAATGGGAAGACTATGACCAGGCCCCTCCAGGATTAAGTCAGGGTACTTGGAGCACTGCAAAACCAAGATCCTCACTACAAAGCCTTTAGAAATTTCCTGTATTTCAAATAAGTAGAACAGTTTATCAAAGTCATATTAAAGAACACAAAACAGAAAGTCAAAGAACTATAACAGTGTCCAAATCCACAAAGCTACAGATTTATGCTTTAGTAAAAAAGTGTTACAGCAGCACACTTGATTACAGACTCACAAACTCACTGCACAAACATACTGTTGTTTAAATTAATCTTACCATAGGGCAGACAATCTTCACGTTTTCCATGCTTAAATATTTGAGCCTGAAAAAATAGTTTTAAATACATTTCTAAGTTTAAAACGTACACAAGTTATGAGAACAAATTCATTACTCTTCTAGAATTTTTGCTGAGCATACACCTGTGGAATATTCCTTTATACTGTGTGAATGTATGTCACTGTGATTGGCTTAATAAAGAAGCTAACTGGCCTATAGCTAGACGAGATAAGGTTAGGTTGGAGAACCAGACCTAGAGGTTGCTGGGAAGAAGACAGAGTCTTGGGAATGGAGAGGAGATGTACTGAGAAAAGATATTGAGCCACATAGCAGAGCACTGATAAGAAATACGGGTTAATTTAAAATGTAAGAGCTAGCTAGTAACAAGCTTGAGCTATTGGCAGAGCATTTATAATTAATAATAAGTCTCTGTGTGGTTATTTGAAAACTGGCTGGTGGATCAAAATAGTCCACCTACATACATCACCAAACACCAGGTGAAGAGATTCAGTTCATGATAGAGGAAAGTCTAGAAAAGGGATCTTCCAACAGGTCCACTCATAGCAAGAGCATGTCAATGGAGTCTAGTCCTCCAAGGGGCTCAGATCCTCACCTGCAGTATGTACAGACTGAACTAGAAAGAGGTAGAAAAGTCTCATCACTATGTTATCTGTGTACAAATAAAGATATCAAAGAATAAGAGTTATAGACCAAAGAATACACACAAAGGTGAGAAGCCACAGAAGTCTTTCCTCACCTCTCACCATCTTAAGTCAACCCAGGAGGAGAGTCACACCCTCTTCACCTTCCATAGAACAGACTTCTACCCTCTGACACAGTTTACCACTGCATCTAGTACCTCCCAAACTCACCCTCCCTGTGATGGTAGCCACACAACATGCAGGCCCTGTACACAGTACTATGAATGACTTTGGAGGGCAGCAGCTAAAAACTATCTGATCTTCACTAGAATTAATTCTTTCTCACTAGCATACTAAAACAATGGTCCTCACTAGATTATAGGTCCTTACTAAAACACTGGTCCTTCAATTAGAACAGATTCTCTCAACTCTTGGAATTTGTTCCTGACTTTTATACATGCATTATGTCAAGTATGCACCAACATTCACATATACATACATACATACACACACACATGAATAATTTTTTTAAAAACACTGACCCTCACCAAAACACTGGTCCTCGCTAGAATTCTGGTTCTTCTCACTGGAACACCAGTTCTCTTTCACTAGAGCACTGATGCCACACTGATGCCACACATTTATACACATGGAAAACACAAGCACAAGTGGACATTGGTGGTTCATGCCTAAAACCCTAGCACTTGAGAGACAGAGATAGGAGGATCACTACAAGCTCACAGCCACCCTGGTCTACACAGCAAGTTCCAAGGAATCCAGAGCTATATAAGAAGAATCCTGTCTCAAGAAACAAACAGGCAGGCCAGGCCCACGCCTTTAATCTCAGCACCCAGGAGGCAGAGCCAGGTGGATCTCTGTGAGTTTGAGGCCAGCCTGGTCTACAAAGCGAGATCCAGGAAAGGCGCAAAACTACAGAGAGAAACCCTGTCTCGAAAAGCAAAAAAAAAAAAAAAAAAAAAAAAAAAAAGAAAAGAAAAGAAAAAAGAAAGAAAGAAAAGAGAAAAAGAAACAGGCAAATAAAACATAAGCATAAACACATGTAAACACACAAGTCATAAGCATTTAAAACTGGCATAAACCCATGTAATGACATACAAGAACATACATATACATGCCATGGGATTTCTTTCTGTATGCTGTGAATATATGCTGTTCCCATTGGTTACTAAATACAGCTGTTTTGGCCTATGGCAAGAAAGCTTACAGCCAGGAGGGAAATTGAAGTGGAGGGACAGAGAGAGGGGAGAAGTCTGGGGAGATGCCAGCGGACACCAAAGGAGCAACAAGATGACAGCAGACCAGTAATGCCACGGCTATGTGGCAACTTATAGATAGATTAATAGAAATGGGTCAAGTTACAAGAGATATCTAGCAAAGAAGCCTGCCATATTCCATACAATTGGTAATTAATATAAGCCTCTGAATGATTATTTTATAAGTGGCTGTGGGATTGTGGGCCCCAGTCCTAGAGAAACACCAGCCTTGGGCCTGGGTGGGCCTGGAGAAGCATGGACCACGGGGCTGGGTGGGAACAGGAGAAAATTCTGGCTACATATACTGATGCACCAAATGTAAAATTAGGTACTGTCAATGTCTAATCATCTGCATTGGATCCTTCCTTTTAGTCCCCACATACATACACAAACACTACACACATACACATACACACACACATACATACATACACACACACACACTGCAGAAACACACATGTATAAGCGTGCGCACACACACACACACACACACACACACACACACACACACACCCCAAAAGGTAAAATCCAGGTCCTGATGTCAAATCCCAGAACCACTAGTGCTATATCAAGAGAACCCAGAGAAGTCTGTGATGCTTGTTGGCTCCCCAGACTGCAAGCTGCTCAGGAAGAAGTCCTTAAAGCAGGAAGTGGCACTGGGGAGCCTCTAAAATCTGTCAGACAAAGGTCCTGCAGTACAAGTTGTGCCAGGCACTAGAACAGTGGTAAACTCTAGTCTCTACGCTCACTGGGTAGGATAAGGCAACCCAACTGTTTCAGCTCCCATCTGGGAACTGAGATCAACCAACCACAACTTCAAAAATGCTGACAGTCACAACAACCCTTTAACAGAAATCACACTATCTTCCTTCTGCTCTTTCTACCATTTTTCTTTCCATCAACTCAACCCCAGTCCACGACTGATCATTTTAGACAGAAGTCCCATGACTCTATTTCACTCTGGAGCCCCAACACCACAAGCAGCATCACTTCAAATGAATGGCAACCCAGGACTTAGGCCCTTAACTGTCACATCTGAAACACCATGTCATATGTTAGGAGATCATTCCCAAAATACTCAGTGAACCTGGGTTCATAATAAGGGAGTGATCTGGAGCCCCTCACTGCTTCCTTGTGAACCTAAAGAGGCCTCAGGTAGGTGTCACCAAGAAAAGCTTTAGTTGGGGCAGGCCAGAAGGAACCTATCAGTGGACCCTAGGGCTCTATATTTTCCCACTCACTCCACCTAACCCACTCCACTGCCAGTGAAGAGAAGCCCCTGAGCAGAAGGGAGGCCTCTGCCTCCCCCCCCCCCCAAGACAACTGGCCACAACCCAAGCACTATACACTGTACCTTTAGTGCTGGTCTGGCACCAGGAGTAAAAAGGGAGAAGAGCATGGCCCTGCTGGCCAACCTGACCACCATCTGGGACAGAGGTTAGCCCCACCCTGCTGCCCACCTGTCCATCCACCTAGCTCACAACACATAAAAGCCAGTTCAGGTTTGCAAACTCTGAACTCAATAGTTCAGGCACAGATCATAAATCTCATGGGGGATAATACAGAAGTTAGATCCTTTTCATTTTTAAAAAGTTAGGTCAAACTTCACATGAATAATCAACTTTCACCCCTAAACTGCTGTGTATCCCTTAACACTATAGAACTACACTCTCAGCAGGCTCTAAGGACCACATCTTCCCTGCTCAGAGTCTCTAGACTCTGGCTACAAAAACAAGGCGGAATCCAAGGGCCTGGCCTCAATGCACCTTTCAGAGGTAGCACATCCCAGAATCCCACCAAGCACCCTTTCACTGATGCACCCACCTCCCAATCAGATGTTCAGCTACCCTTGTTCCTTTTTCAGTCATAGGTGGAGAAAAAAAAGGCCATCTTTAACAAAGACAACTTACAAAATTAACAAAACCTAAAATGGGCCAGTGTATCTATATTACAAATACATCTGAACATTAAAAGCCTTCATATTGTTATAAAAACCATCCAGGTTTCAATCAGTTTTCAAAGTAATATTCAAAACTCTGATAGTCAATGGCTTAAAAAGTAATTGCTAAAACAGATGTTCCCAATTTTTCAAAAACTGTGGAACAATGTGCCACCAGATATAGATGGCAATAAGTCAGAGGCACTTTCCTGAGTCACCTCCTCAGCTGTACAATACCAGGACAGCATTACATAGGTCCACTGCTGTCCACACGAGGCTTTGTGTTAGTCCAGAAAGCAGCCAGGAGCACAGCACAAGCCATAAAACAGGCAATGGTAACCACGCTTAAAGCATTAAGGACCTCAAAACACCTATAATTCCAAACCATACTGAAATCAGTACTGCTATGTGTGAGAAACAATTTTTCTTGCTTTAAAAAGAAACCCAGAGGGTGTAGCTCAGACCTAGGTTCACAGGCCCAACACTAAAAAAAGAAGAAGATAACAGCAAAAAGAGCAGCATATACAAACAGATGTGCAAACTCAGGAACATGAGAAAGTCAAAGGACAGTGACTTTCAAAGGATGGTAAAGGAGTTTTATGACCTTTAGGGCAACAAATCAAACACCTCAAAAGAAATTAGCACAGGTAAAAACATAGAAACTTTTGGGGCTTGAGAGATGACTCTGCAGTTAAGAGCACTTGCTGCTCTTGCAGAGGATCCAAGTTCAGTTTCTCAGCACTCACATGACTGCTTACAACCCCCTGAAATTCCAGTTCCAGAAAATCCAATACCCTCTTCTGGCCTCCATGGATACTGCATGCATGTAGTGCACAAACAGATAGGCAGGCAAAACATACATATACAGAATTTTTCTAAGAAAACAAAATAAATAAAAATGTTGAGTAGAACTGTATTATGTAAAAAAAAAAAAAAAATGGAATTTGTGGTTTAGAAACCTCCCACAAAGAAAATCCTAGTAGAAAAATTAGTAACTTCACTACTGATTGCCAAATGGCTATATGAGGTCACTGTTATTCCAATACATAGCCAAGATTATAACAGAAAACTGCAACCAACATCTATGGAATACAGATTTAAAAACCCTGAATGGATGTTAACAAACTGACTTCAACAACATACTATAAGGATTTTACACCAGAACCAAATGGAGTTTATCCCTCATCTGCAAGGAATGCAAGACTAGTTTAGTATCCGATAATCCATTAATGTGATCTATCAAATTAACATAACAACAAACAAAAATACATGATCACTTTCCTGATGAAAGCCCAATAAATTGTAAAGAAGGAGGAGCCTTCCCAACCTTATAAAAGACAGCTATGAAGGCTGGAGAGAGTTCAGCAGTTAAAAGTATGTACTAGGGTTGGGGATTTAGCTCAGTGGTAGAGTGCTTGCCTAGCAAGCACAAGGCCCTGGGTTCGATCCTCAGCTTAAAAAAAAAAAAAGTATGTACTGTTCTTCCAGAGGATCCAAGTTCAGTTCCCAACACCCACATCAGGTAGCTTACAACCACCTGTAACTCCAGTGGGCCCAACAGCCTTTTCGGACCTCCATGTACTCACATGACAAACTCACACACAAACATACATATACACATAATTTATCATTTAATTTAATACTTTAATATTAAACTCTAATATTAAATAATTTGATTAATTAACAGTTTAATTTAATTATAAAATAAGAGATGGCAGAACAGAGCAGCGAGCAGCAGATAGAAGCAGAACTAGAGACATACCTGCAGCCACATGCATGGGAACATGTCATTGCCAAGCAGGCAGGGCCAGTCCTCAGGCAGCCAGGAGGTTCTGGCCACCACCGGCCAGCCTCACCCCATCACTAGGCCAGTGCCACTGCTGCTGCTGCCACCACTGCCACAGCCATCACTACGCACGCTGCTTGCCCTGCTGAGGGGAGGAGAGAGCTGCAGCGCTACCCACAGACTGCAAACACAATGGTGCTAGAGGTACTGGCAGGGTGGCTGGCACCAAGGGTAATGTGGCTGGCACCAAGGGTAAGGTGGCTGGTACCAAGGGTAGGATGGTATACAACAGCCTGGACTTCTCAAAGGTACTGCCCCCAAACTTGCTGCCCAACCATATGATCACCCTGATTCTGAGCTACAAGATATCCAAGATGAAGAATGGTTCATTTTCTGGATTAAAACTTCCATGGTACATGCTTCCACCTGAGGCCATGTTGATATCCATGATCCATGTTGCCTCAGAGACCATGTTGATGACTGCGGTCCATGCTGGCACTGAGAACAATGTTGACGTCCGTGATCTGTACTACTGCTGGAGACCACGTTTACATCCATGATCCATGCTGCCTACATAAACCATGTTGCCGCCCAGGGACCAGGTTAACATCCATGATCCAAGCTGTCACTGGAAACTATGCTGATGTCCACAAAACCATGCAGAAGTCCATGATCCGTGGTACTGCCAGCTGCTATGGTTAGGAAGCTTCTTTTGCAGTGGTACTGATGAGTGCAGACTCATAACTAAGAATGAGAGACATTGAAGGCTTCTGTGACAACCCCCCCACCTCAAAAACAACCAGTCTAGACAGGACACTATTGAAGAGAGTCCTTAAAATTTGTGATAAAGATGCTAAAATGTAGCTCTTCACAGTTGATGGCTTCTGGGGGGGGGGGGGGAGAGTGGGACACACACTCAGTTTTCTTTAAGGGGCTGGCCACTGGGAGTTTACCCATGCTCAACAATGAGTAGATGGGCAACACAAATTGGATTTGGTATTTGTTTGGGGGTTTGTTTGTTTGTTTTCTTGAGTGGGGAGGGTGAAAGAATGGGAGGGTGGGCCTGGGAAGAATGGGAAGCAAACATGATTGGGGTGCATTATATGGAATTCCCAAGTAATTGATAAAAAATATTATTTGAGGGTAAAAAGACATCTATCTTCTCTAACTTGTTAGGGTAGAATTAAATCTAATATCTACACTGATTATTACACATCTACTTGGAATGTTCTGTGAAAACTCATATAGTCTGCTGACTAAACTAGTTTACTATGCCTTTAATCTCAGCACTCAGGAGGCAAATCTCTGAGTTCGAGGCCAGGTTAGTCTACAAAGCAATTGAGGAATATTAGTTTAAGATGTGTTACATTTGTTTATGCTGGGGAATATTAATCTAATGATACAAAGACATGTTGCATTCTTTTATGTTGCATTTCTTTAACTCTGTGAGGCTGTGTTACTGTACCTGTCTAAAAGACCTGATGGCCTAATAAGGAGCTGAACGGTCAATAGCGAGGCAGGAGAAAGGATAGGTGGGGCTGCCAGGCAAAAAGAATAAATAGGAGAAGAGGAGGAGTGAGAAGAGGAGGCCAGGAGGACGTCAGGGGCCAGCCACCTAGGACACAGCCTGCCACGGAGTAAAAAGGAAATAAAAGTATACAGAATAGAGAAAGGTAAAAGCCCAGAGGTAAAAGATAGATGGGATAACTTACAAAAAGATGGGTAGAAACAAGCCAAGCTAAGACAGGGCATTTATGAGTGAGAATAGGTCTCCATGTATTTATTTGGGAGTTGGGTGGCAGGACCCCAAAGAGCATAGAATAAAAATAACCAACTACACAGAGTGAGTTCCAGGGCAGCCAGGGCTACACACTAAAATCCTGGGGGGAGGGGGGCAACTATCCATAAAGCACCCAGGCAAAAGGAAAATAGAGGATTTTGATTTTTCACATAAAGGCGTCTCCACAACACTTAGGGGACTGGAGCGTGAGGCAAGGACCACAGGTTTACAGCGAGCATGGCCACACTTCATTTTAAAAGTTTTTCACAGTACTTCAACCTTTCCAATGTTGATCAGTGCTTGCCCTACCCTGGGGAGAGTGACTCTCAGCTTCAGAGGAACTCCAGCATTCACACTGATTCATACACACACCCCACTTTTGAGGATGCATAAAATAGGAACCAACATAAAGCCACCTGCTTTTCTGAACAGCACAGGCAGCACCAAGGCAACTATACCACCAACAGTTTGGAAAAAACACCTCTCAGCACAGGAGGAGCAACCACGTCTGTTTTTGTTGTTCTAGAAACTAGCTCAGCACAAGGTGCAAACAAAAGGAGTTTCCCAGTAATCATCCTAAACCACCACCGCACCTTTCTATTGCTCCCCACCCAACCTAGCTTCCCCTCCCTGGGGCATGCTCTCCAAGCCCTGTAAATCACAAGCTGAAGAGCCACACAGAAGCAAGTTCACCCTCCTGCCAAGCGAGAGGTGCTGGTTTGAGGCTCCCTGAAGGCATTGCCAAATTCAAGCCAAAAAAAACAACTCCACCCCAGGCCCTTGGAGAAAGGTCCCTGCACTAGAGCTCAGATGTGACTGTCACTGAAATGCAAGGTCTCTGAGAAGCTCACCAATCTGAATCCTTGGCAACAATGACCAGCACTAAACCAAACTCAAAAGCACAATATTAAAATAGGTTACCACACGCACTTTATACAGGTTCTGGTCTCTCCAAAGAACACTGCTGTACCCATACCACCTCACAGATGGGACAAGGCGCAGAGCAAACAATTCTTCTTGACTCTGTCCTAATACTAAGAAAGTTCTCCATCGTGAAAAGCTTAGCAAACCAGTGATGAGAGACCTAGAAGGCACTTTTAAACACGTCACACAGGAAGTCAAAACCCAAGCAAAAAAGACTGCCAAAATTCACACAACCAATCCCAGGCTGAGCACCCAAAGTCAGGTTCTTGTCTAGACCAGAGGATCTACCCTCATTGCTTCTTCACAATACAAAGGCATCCAGAACAGGCCACCCCTAAAGCCCCTTCCTCCAGCACTGTGGGGAAAGAAACTCTTTCCACAAAGTAGAACCTAGAAAATTGAGGCCTAGCACATCTATTGGCTTAAAAAAATAAAAATGAGAGACATCTTAAAGGTCTCACTGTCCCAGGAAGAGCAGTAAGCTGACACTAGAAAGGGAGTGGTTGGATATGGGGCAGAACCCAGCCCCAGGAGCACCATCCAGGCCAGAGGCATTACCTGCCCAGTTGGCAGATAGCTGATATCGGCTGTCAATGATTAGGATAAATAACTCATTAGAATCAGGGATGGTATTTCTTATAATGCCCTTCCTCACAGCCCCAGCTCTTTGAGTAGCCCTGTGACCACGGATGCATGAACATTTTTAGTTTGAGTGGCTCCTAGATGGCTCCTCAGGGCCACTTCTTTTTTTAAACGATTTATTATATATACAGTGTTCTGCTTGCACGCCAGAAGAGGGCGCCAGATCTCATTATAAATGGTTGTGAGCCACCATCTGGGTGCTAGAAACTGAACTCATGACCTCTGGAAGAGCAGCCAGTGCTCTTAACCCCTCAGCCATCTCTACAACCCCACTGGGCCACTTCTGAACTGCAAGATCAACCCAAATTCTCAGGATACAAACCACCCACTGGGCAGTTTCAGGTCTGACCATATCCCAGAGGCAAGATTTCCAGGAAAGAGAGTATTTCCTTACTAGAGAAACAAAGGCCCCTTTTCCATCACATAAATGAAAGAAACCATCTCATTACCAGAAGAATTTCAGATAAAGAAAAGCTAAAACATCAAGTTCAGGTTTGTTTGTTCATTTATATGAGGCAGGATTTCCCTATAGAGCTGGATGACCACAAACTCATGATCTTCCTGCCTCAGCCTCCTGAGTGCTTGATTACTACATGGACCAGCACAGCCAGTTCTAGAGAATCAATTCTTCATAGCAACTGCAATCTCCATGATGTGGAAAGAAAACTCACCAATAGGAAATACCTTAGACAACAAGAAAATGGACCAATGTTAAGGGCAAATAACTCCAGCCCCTCAAGTCTGTGTTATTGCTGCTTATTTCAATTTCTAGTGCTTTTTAAGCAAAAATAACCATTCTTCAATCAACTGACAAATGTGAAAGAATCTAGTAACACTCCTCCCACAGAGAGCCCAGGATTGAAGGTATCCCAATACCACGGAACTTCCCAGGCTCAAAGACAAGTACCTGGGCACATGGAGGAATGAATGTCCAGTATGGCTGAGGCACCTGAAGTCAGAGACCAAATCCCAAACTTCCGCAATGCAGGCAAGGTCAGCACTGGCCCGATGTGGAAGTAAAGGAGACAAAAAGAGCAAGAAAAGAACATAGGCAAGGAAAGGCTGAGGCTGTACCAAAAATCATGTCTTCAGCACAGCACCAACGACCCCTGGAAGGAAGGACAGCAGTATGTACACCCAGGACCCATAAAGCCAACACAAGAGCCAGCAACGCCTTTGGCTGAGAGGTATCAGACTGATCAAAAAGGGCATTGTGGCACATGTCTACAATCCCATCACTCCAGAGCTGGACTGAGGAGGAGGAGTTAGTTCAAAGTAAGCCTGGACTATACAAGAACTCTATGTCAAGGTGTGGGAAGGATAGCACAAAAGCCCTCCAATGACTCTTTGGGTCACACTACAGAATGCACAGGTCCCAGACCCTTTGTCATAACACAAAGCAGTAGGGAGCTGTCAGGATAGAGGACTCACCTGGCAGGGCTAGGCCACTAGAATGTCCAAAGGACAATTGATCTGTACACATAGACCACAGAGTTTACAAGATCTGTGAAAAGAACCAACTGTCAGAACAAACTGTCAACTGCCCAATTTTTTTGAAAAAGGATACAGAGGGGACAATTTCAGGGAGCTGATACAGATATTTTGTTGTTCCACAGTGAGAGCATGACTCATAGCCAGAGGGCTGGCTAACCATTACCCACAGGGAGCTGGTCAATCCTCCGGCCACAAAGGGCCCAGCCTCTCTAATGACCAGACATTGGTCACCAGCCACACAGATGCTCAAAGCCTCATCAGCCTAGCTTCCTAGTCCACATACAAGCATGAAAACAGTCCCAGCTGCCCAACTTGGAAAACTTGGTCTACTGATTACAAACTGCCATCCTCTGTGCTCAGATGACAGGAAGACAAGCCCCATCTGTCCTTGGCAGGTCCTCCCTCTGATGCTTCTCACTCCTTATCCCCTTGAGGGGCAACCTACTATACAGAGAACCCTGTCTTGACCATGGGACAGCACACAACTACGGGGAACCCAATAGACAAAGGTGATACTAAGGGCCCCACGGACATCAGAAGATAAAGACCAAGCACAGCAAATGGAATTGGCTTAAGTGAGGGCAAAAAGACTTAAGGAATCATACTACAGGATGAACACTTGTGGGGTGGGAAGATGGTATCACAGTAGAGTGGCTGGAAAGCCAGGTGAAGCTCTGGACAAGACAAGGGAGACAAGAGAACCAAACAACACAGCAGGCATGGAAGACACAGGCAGAGACAGTCTCAGTCTCTCAGTCTCTGCCTCTGTCTCTCTCTCTCTCTCTCTCTCTCTCTCTCTCTCTCTCTCTCTCTCTCACACACACACACACACACACACACACACACACACACACACACACACACTGTCAGGCTTCCACATTCACAAGGCTAAGGAGGACAATAGGCATGAGGTGAGGCTGTGACTTCAGAGGTGTCTCAAATGCACCCACAGAATGAGGGCTCTAGAACAAGGACAGAGAGCAGGAAAGAAAGATCAAGGGCAAATCAGAGATGAGGTGTCAACAACCAATGCCTGAGGGAACATGTGAGAAGGAAGGCCAAGGAAAATATGGGCAACCAGATATCAACATCTGTCCATGGGCCAGAAGAGAGGTAAGAGAGGGGTGGAGCTGTGAGGTATTCAAATGGCCTGCAACAAAAGCCAAAAGCCAAGGTTAAAGAGGGTTTTGAAGGCACTAGGCTCCTTAGCCTCCAGCACTAACCCAGCTCACACCAGCAGGTGGGCAGATAGCACTTTCTTTCTATTCAAAGGGATAAGGAGGATGAGCTCTGTGGCCTACAAAGTCCCTTCCCCTGCCAAGTGTGGAACCCTGCACTGCCTGCATGTACAGACATGTTCCTCCAGGGCTCATCTATGTAAAAATGCTGAGCTACATGAAATTAGATACAGTCAGAGCTAGCAGTTCACAGTCTACTCAAAGCCTAACTCCAGAACTTATTAGCCTGAATTTATAGAACCACAGCATTCAGTACTTGATCCCCATACTGTCATACATTGTCTCCACCCAAAACCCTACTTTGAGCAAGCAAGATGGCTCTGTGGAAAAAGGCACTGGCTGCTACCAAGCCTGAGTTAAGATTCCTAGGATTCATATGACGAAAGGAGAAAAATCTTCTTCAAGTTGGCCTCCACACAAGTATTATGGCACACACACCACACCACACCCACAAAATATATAAAAATAAAACGAAAAGAAAAGCTACCCTGAGCAACAAGGCACAACCATTCTGCCCTTGGCATACTGAGCCTGAGCATCTCAAGACGCCAGGTTCCACAGAAGCCCACAAAAAAAGAGGCCAAAGCCCATAAGACGATAATAGGCTAGGTTCTGTCTAAAGAACATGACTGGTACTGATCAGTCTCCACACACTTCTGAGGCAAGAGAAGTTTGTCACTTCTCTTCCAGATAGAGCAGAGTACCACACCTGTGCCTCAGGCCTCTAGGAGAGATGAAATCCAAGTATAGCTTAAGCCTCTTAGAGGCCAAAGCCAGGAAAGCTTGGTCAGCGGCTGAAGGATCCGGCAGAGCCAAGTCCAGGAGACTAGTCCTCCCACCTGATCACACAGGTAATCTAGTCAACAGTCACTGGTACCCAGGCACCTGACCCCGTTTATTCTTTAACTACATGTAAGAAAAGAGACACTTTGACGTGTCAACTGCTGGCTGTCATGAAGCAGCCTGGAATGAGCCTATGGATCCTGCTACCCTTGGCTTTCTTGAGTTTTTTTTTTGTTTTTTTGTTTGGCTTAGTTTTTTGATACAGGGTTTCTTTGTGTAGTAGTAGCCTTGGTTGTCCTGTTGCTCTGTAGACTAGGCTGGCCTTGAACTCACAGACATCCACCTGCCTGTGCCTCCTGTACTTTTGTGAGTTTTTATTTGTTGTTGTTGTTGTTGTTGTTGTTGTTTAATTTTTAATTTTTATTTTTATTTTATGTGCATTGGTTTTTTGCCTGCCTGTATGTCTATGTGAGGGTCTCGGATCCCCCCTGGAACTGGAGTTACAGACAGTTGTGAGCTGATATATGGGTGCTGGGAATTGAACCCGGGTCCTCTGGAAGAGCAGCCAGTGCTCTTAACCACTGAGCCGTCCCTCCAGCCCTCTTTTGTGAGTTTTAATACTATTGTTTGTGAGGTTTCTGGGTTTTGGTGGAATTTTGTGGGGTTTTTCATTTTGTTTTGTCTTGTTTTGTTTTTCAGTGCTGAGTAACAAACCTAGGGCTTCAAGCATGCTAAACAAGTAGCCTCTGTCACTGAGCTATACTCCCAAACCATAAGTTTAATAATAATTCTACCTTTAGACAATAATAAAATAAATTTTGAATTTTATTTGTTTTTTGTTTTGCTTTGTTTTGTTAGCTTCTCAAGGCAGTTTCTCCGGGTAGCCATGGCCTGGAACTCTCTCTGTAGACCAGGCTGGCCTTGCCTGTCTGTGCAGAGCTCCCAAGTGCAGGGATTAAAGGCTTGTGCTACCATGCTTGGAAAATTCTGAAAATTTAAAAATAGGAAAACATCACTGTAAAGGGGAGATGCAACGCCAACAGATGGTAACAAAAGAGCGTCTGCTGCCACCAATCATCACAGGCAGTACCTTTCCTGCCAGTAGCCTGTCTTTGGAAACAGAAGTTCCTTCAACATCGTGGCCACTGCAGGAAATGCAGAGAAGCCACAGTGGTCAGAAACTTCAAATCCGAGGGAAAACCACAAACACATTTATGTGACAATGCTTTTATTTAAATAATGTTTTCCATTCTCAAATTTTCTCAATTTGCATTAATACTGACACTCAAGAGTAAGGGGGCCTTCCAGAGAAATGAAGTTGCCAAGCACTTGTTTCCTTCCCACAAGAGTTAAGAATCAACGCTGCAGGAGGACTATGCTTCGAGGGAAATAAAATCAATCCCAGTTTCGATGTGACTTGTTCAGGGTTCACCTGTTTCGCCTAACCCACACTAATGAACAGGTGGATAAAAATGAAGCCAAGTGCATCAAAGGAAACATGCAATCCTGAAGCACAATACACCTGCAAGTTTCATCATGCACAGGACACCCAGCCCTCTGCCTTCAGGTCTGACAAGCCCATGGTGAAACTGCTCCACCCACTAAGCGTAACTTCCTCCTGCCCTGGAGCCAGACCAGACCCAAGTGACCCTCCAAAAGAGAAAAGAAAGCAAAGTGGGAGACGTGGAGACACTGCTGCCCCAAGCAGGAGGGACTTCAGGCTTCTGGGAGGCCAAGTCAGGCACCGTGGGCCCAAGGAGATGAAACCACCACAGCTGTTGATCCATAGTTTCATTCATCCACTTCCCAGGACTTCAGTTGTCTGCGTCAGACAATTGCTCACCATCCTCAGGGCAAATCTCTCTAGATAGAGCAGAGGTGCTGTTGCCAAACCACCAAAGCACTCTGCCCCAACAGCAGAGACCTGGGTCTCATTTTCCCCTCCCTTGCCAACACACCCAGCTGAGGGGGTAGGAGAAAACTTTTCTAAGCCTCTGGGAACTCTTTTTACACCTCAGGAGGAAGGAAAAAGAGAATTTCTCTCCCTCAACACTGGAATTTGAAGATGTCCAAATAAAGGCACACATGTCTAGCTGGCTTTAGTCACTAAAAGGAATCTCAACCCACTGGCATAACTGGCAAGGAATTGAACAGCAATTGTCCTCCATATCTGAGTGCAATCTATGCTCCATGCACCTCCCAAATAAGAAAGGAAAAACAGAAAACTTGGGAACTGAACAGAGACAAGAAACCAGTGATCAAAAAGAACAAAAGAGCTGTGGGCAAAGTATGTAAAACTAGACAAAACGTAGTCATTGTGACTTCCCCCACACCCTAATAGATAAACCCACAGGCACTCTGGCCAGGACCTTCAAAGAACCTTCAGTTAAAGCCCAGCAGGGGGCTGGAGAGATGGCTCAGCAGTTAAGAGCACTAGCTGTTCTTCTTGAGGTCCTGAGTTCAATTCCGAGCAACCACATGGTAGCTTACAACCATCTGTAATGAAATCTGGCGCCCTCATCTGGCCTGCAGGCAGAACACTGGATATATAATAAATAAATAAATCTTAAAAAAAAAAAAAAAAAAGCCCAGCAGGTTATCCAGTAGGAGACTACTTCCCGTAAGCAGGAAGCCGGCTTACCCTGCCAGCCATATCTCTATTGCCATGGGCAGCACAGATCAGAGAAACTCCTGAGCCAGGCTGGCAAGTAGGTAGCTGCAGACCCTAAAGCCCCTCAAAAATGCAGATTGCTAGCTAGATATAATGATACACACACAACCCCAGAACGAAGCTAACCTGAGCTGTAAAGCAAGATCCTTCTCACCAAATCCAGAAAGAATGCAGACAGTTGAACAAAACCAATCTAAAAATCAATCCCTTGAGATTAATCATGCCCGCCCTCCTGAGTGCCACATACACATGGTAGATAGGTTCAAGACCCTTCCCTCAAGCTCCACCATGGATTAACAGGCTCTAGCTACATTTCTCTTCATCTAAAAATTTCCTGCAAGACTCATGCCAAGCCAGAGGTGTTGGCATATACCTGGAATCCTGGCACTCAGGAGGAAGAGGCAGGAGTATCAATACAAGTTCAAAGCCAGCCTGGTCTACAAATTCCAGGCAAGCCAGAGTTACATAGTAAGACATACTCATTTTTTAAAAATGTAGGCATGGTGGTACAGGCCTTTAACCTCATCACTCAGGAGGAAGAAGTGAATGTATCTGAGTTTGAGCCCAGCCTAGTCTACAGAGGAGTTCAGTACAGTCAGGGCTACACAATGAAACCCTGTCTCAAAAATTAGCTGGTGATGGCGCATACCTTTAATCCCAGCACTCAGGAAGCGGAGGCAGGTGGATCTCAAAATCTAGTCTACAGAGAAAGTTCTAGGACAGCCAGAGCTACACAGAGAAACCCTGTTTAAAAAAAAACAAAAAAAAAATTAAAAGTGGGTGGGGAGGGGTGCAGGTAGAGCAGAGAGACAAAGAGATGGCTCAGTTGGTCATCAAACCTGAAGACAAAGTCAAATCCTGGAAACACATGGTGGACAGAGAGAACAGTTATTCTGAAGTCCTTTTTTATTATTATTTTATGGTTGCTGGGCTCAAAAGATGGCTCAACAACTAAGAGCACTTGAGTCACCACAAATGCACTGTGGCACATGCATACAGCAAATAAATGTAAAAATACCATTTTTTTAAACATTAAAACCAAAATATCAAGAACCTACTTACACCCAAATCTTTCAAATTAACCATTTCTGTCTACTTCTTCACCAGTTACCTAAAACGCAAATGTATATACCTGCCATGATTTATAAATCAATAGCATGGTGGGCACACAGCTGGGACCTCTGCCCATTCTTCCCTCTTCCCTCCTCACACTATCCTTCAAGGTAAGTCACTGCTTGTACCAACCTCTGCTGCTGCAGTCAAAATGAAAATCACAATAAAGCCTCCCTTAGTCACCTCTTCACAAAGCTGGAACAAAAGCCTCCCCAGGTGTGGGCTGTACATCTGTACTTGCAAATCCCAAAAAAAAAAAAAAAAAAAGGCAAAACGTTTATTTTGTAAAATATACACGTGTGTGTATGTGCACACTATAACTGACATGTGAAGTCAAACCATAATTTTTCTAAAGATTTTTACTTTTATTTATGGGTGTGTGTGGTGTGCATCTATGTGTGTATGCACACATGTGTATAATTGCTCACAGGGGCCAAAAGATAGCGTCAGATCTCCTGGAACTAGTTACAGGGATTTATGTACCTCCCAACATGGGTATTGGGAACTGAACCACCAGGGTCTTGTGGAAAGGCAGCAAGTGGGCCATCTCTTACGCCCCACAACCATGATTTTTAAGAAAGACTTAAAAATCAAAATATAATGTTTAAAAAAAAAAACTATTAGGGGCTGGGCAAAGCTAGATGTTCAGTGCTTGCCTAGCATGTTTAAGGGTCTCAGCTTGACAGTCCAGCAGTACCAGAGAAAAAGAAAGAAAAATCACACACAAAAAAAGAAAGAAAAAGCACTATGAGCTAAATAAAACACTATCTGCTGAGTTAAAAATCTATTATCATATACATTAGAAAAAATTACTGCATCCAGGCAGTGGTGGAGCGCGCCTTTAATCCCAGCACTCGGGAGGCAGAGCCAGGCGGATCTCTGAGTTTGAGGTCAGTCTGGTCTACAGAGCGAGATCCAGGACAGGCTCCAAAACTACAGAGAAACCCTGTCTCAAAAAAAAAAAAAAAGAAAAAAGAAAAAGAAAAAATTACTGCTACATACCTAAGAAAACTGTAAGCATAAATTTAAAAACAAACAAACAAAAAAAAAAAAAACTCATATTCCCAACAGCATTAATCACACTAGTCCCATAAAAAATGAGTGAGGGAGTGACGAACTGACTCGTGCCCCAGGGTGGACAGACCTTGAGGACATTGTGCTCAGTGAAAGAAGCCACATGAGTCTACACTCACTACATGAGTCTAAATATGCAAGTGTTCATAGAAGTCTCCTCCACAGACAGGCCAGTCAGTGACTGCCCGTACTATGAAGTACTGTGTGGTATGTGGACTGACATACTGAAGGGAGACAATGGATACTGCACAACTTTGTGGACATAACAAATGAAGGAGCTACCCAACTGAAGGGACAGACAGTCTTCATAGCAAGCAAATCGTATCTTGATTTTAAACTGTTGTACCATAGCAGAATAGAAGCACAGGACATAAAACATCTATTTCCCCATGTTTCCTTCCTACATGTTTTGAATGGCAAACATCTGGAGGCACTAGCAATATTAACTGAAAGTAAAGAGAGACTAAACATTTCTCATTCCCACAACCAGGTTGCACACACAACTGCAAAAGCAAATGCAGTGGGTCCAGAGAGCCTCTACTCACCTTCTTATCTTCAGTCCCACATCCCCTTCCCAGGGTCACTGACCCAGGACCTGTGTAAAGGTGTGCAGACAGCCAAACCCAAGATGCCAGTATGACTGGTTGCCTTCAAACTTTTCCAAAGGATCCTGCTTCTGAGTGACCTGACAGTTTCCTTTGCCTCCAAGGATAAAACTACTTTCATATCTCACCCAGTGTAATCAAAGAAAATCAAGAAGACATTTCTGACCCTGGGGCCTACAATCACAGAAGGTCATATGCAACCCTCCAGAATGCTAAACCCTAGAGACCATGGCTTTATAAGGCTATCCATGTCCTCCTCCTGAATGCTGACTCTCAATACCATGGCCTCAGAAAGCCTCTGTAATCTTGTAACATTAACTCTAGAAACAGCGTTGGAGAAGCATCATGACCTTCTCAACACTGAACATCAAAACCAAACAAAGCCTTAGGAGTCCATCTGTGACCTCCAAATACTGGTCCAAGAACTTCCTAGCCTTGTTCACAAGGTCATACCCTCTCTGTGATTTCACATTAGAGCTTTTCTTCTTGTCAGTATTACAAAGCCATACAACAGACAAGCAGAGAAGACCAGCAATAGGTAGGTTGGGCACAATGGGCTTTTCTAGATAGGTCCCAGAGTCTGTATTTAAACTTAGATACTAGAAACTTTGTAACCCACTAATCCAAACAGAATCCTATTTCAAGCTCTCTGCCTCTATCACTAGGGCTAGTCTAGCTTCACTACTTTACAACCAAACTAAACAAAACCCCTAAGGACCCAGCTGCAGTTCTGAAGGCACCACTGCCCCCTAGTGGTGATGCACACTTTGTCAGCTTTCACCTGTGAGCCACCACGCCAGGCCAGCCTCATACACTAAGGACATAGCAGCAGAAAATGAAACAATTCTATGATGCAAATAAATTCCACCATGTTCCAGTCAGTGGAATATAGAGTGAATGGAACCAACAGTTTGGAAACAGTGCCAATTCCTACAGTCCCACAGATCCACAAGCTGTCCCTGGTGCTTACTAGGGCCTGCAACATCCCATCCATGGCAATGACACCCTCAATGGTCTGGAAGGAAGAGTGGGCCAAGGTACACAGGCTCCAGTCCAGAAAGCTGGCCATCTTTCTCTGCTTGACATCAGGACGTATGATGAACCTGCAGAGGAATACAAACATAGGAGATGCTCAATAAGACTCCAATGTTGAAAACTCACCCACATCCCACCAACCACCACACACATTTCCTCCCAGTCACCTTATATCCCTAAGCAAGTCAGCTGCCTACATACATAACACTCTCTCTCTAGGAAACCAAGCCCCTGACCATCATGACCTAGCAGCTCATTCCCCATCAGGAGATCTCTCATAAAGTTATTCACAGGCCTCACCACCTTCTTCCTTCCCTCCTGAGCCCCAACTCATCCAGCAGCTTCACAAATCAATGGACACCTTTATCCCCACCACAGCCAGGGAACATTTTCCTACTTCTCAGCTCCAACTCCTTCCAAGTATATCCCTTAACCTCAGGATACATCCTCAACAACCTAGTCCAATAGCCAACCCCAACCCTAGGACTTCTCTACCACAACTCTATGGAGTCATACAACTCCCACCTCATGCTGCATATATCTGTTTCCTTCCACCCACATGAGCCCAGACCTCTGGCTCAGTGACTCTATACAGGTCCTATAATGGAAAAAAACAAGCAAAGTTCTGCCCTCTCAGGGCTGACGCCAAAAGAGAACGCAATCCAGAAGTGTAACACCAGAAGAAAGAAACTAGAAGACAAACTGCAGACAGGGTAACAGAAGGTGCTACCTCCCCAAAGAAGGTTCAGACAACCTCAAAGGTACTTGCAGGGGAGAGTTGAACAAGGAAGGACACCAGCTACATGGGAAAGCTCCATATCAGGGGAAAAGGAGCTAAGAGGAGATGCATAGCAGTAAGTATAGGGACCAAAGGGTCCAGGCAGGCCAGGCAGCAAGTCTGATGAATGTCTTAACTACAATCCCAGGATATTCAGGTAGGAGAATGGAAATGGAGGTACCAGCAGGGAGTCATAAAATAGTTCTTGTGAACAGTGGGACTGTCTATAGAGAAGGGAGGCTATGAGTCCTGGGGACAGAAAGGTCCACTTTGGGGTATTCCACATGCAATGCCCATTAGAGAGTGACATGAAGCTCCAGCCAATAGGCTATCTGAGTCCACAGTTAAGAGTCAGAACTGGAACCACCAGTTATGACATCCACCCACCCTCTAGTACCCTAGGACCTAAACCCATTTATTGTCACTATACCTGTCCAGCTCATCTAGAGAGCCAGTTAGAGCCACATCCACTCTCTTGGTAACAAACCCTCTCAGCATACACTGGTTAGTAGTACTATGATTCAGCCGCTCCCAAAGCATGTGGAGGCAAGCATAAGTGGACAGTTGGCACTCTTCATCATCCCATGAGTGGTAAAGATCCCACCTCCTGTGGGTCACATCTCACAGGATATGCTCATGGGTTTAGGTTCCCTATTTCCAAACAACATGGTCCAATTCTTGTCTGACCTCAGTGGTCCTCTTGCTCAATCTATGTGGCAGATGACCAAAGCTTTTCCCTAAGCAGCACCTACACAGTCTAGTATTTGTCCTCTGCCTTCATCTTGCCATGGCTCGTATGCACAGATTTACTTCCATGGCAAGGTACACCTTTAAACTTTAGAAAAATGTAAAGTCACTTGCTATATTACAAACTACCACTTTGAAAACTAAAGAAAAAGCAGCATTGAGCCATCAGCAGGCCAAACTGCAAAAGCAGCAGGACATCTATACAAAAGAGGGAGAGCCATAAGACTGATGGCTGCCAGCAGCAGAAACTAGAATCAAAAAAGAGTAGCTGCTTTAGAACAGCGACAATGCTGACAGCGGCCACAGTACTATCAGTGGTGGTGGCAGCAGTGCAAGCCTGTAACCCCAGCACTCGGGAGGCAGAGGCAGAGGCAGGTGGATCTCTGTGAGTTCGAGGCCAGCCTGGTCTACAGAGCTAGTCCAGGACAGGCTCCAAAGCTACAGAGAAACCCTGTCTCGAAAAACCAAAACACAAAGGCAGCTGAACAGGGAGGCCAGCAGCCATGGTTGGAGAAAGAATGACAGCAAAGGTAGAGAGAAGACAAGAGACACTGGAGATTGAGACTCCAAGACGGAGGCTATGAAGAGCCAGAGATGAAAAACTATAGGCCCTACTGTTCATGAGAACCATCAAGGCTTTAAGTCCTATGACATCCAACTACAGGCCATGGAGCTGTAACACTGAACATTACCCAGCACTTAGGAATCTCAATACCTATACCTGCATACCAGCTGCTGCCAAGGGATGAGGAATACTCATAAAACTAAGGGTCCTAGCATCTTTAGCCTTCTCAGAAACTCTAAAACTTGTATAACTAAGGACACTATTATCAGAAGCTTGCACAAGATCCCTAACACTAGAGGACATCACCTGCTGCTGTTTCTGCCTGCTTACTCCTGAAATTTGATGCTATCAAATGCTAAGGTACACAAAAGCTATCAAGACCAGCACTAAAGTTTTTCACTGCCTACCTATGAATTCTACGTAAGTAAAGCAAAGAGATACCCAGACAGCTAACTAGGAATCCTAGTAGTTGGACTGACTTGAACACAGCCTCAGACCTGAAACAGCAAAGATGACATACCTAAACATAATAAAGGCAGTTTACAGAAAGCCCATATCAAATTAATGGAGAGAAATTCAAAGCAATTCCACTAAAATCAGGAACAAGACAAGGTTATCAACTCTTGCCATACCTCTTCAATATAGTACTTGAAGTGTTAGCTAGAGCAGTAAGACAACTGAAGTTAAACAAACAGAAAGGAAGAAGTCAAAGTATCATTTTTTGCAGATGATATGATAGCATACCTAAGTAACCCCAGAAATTCCACCAGGGAACTCCTACAGCTGATAAACAGTAAAGTTGCTGGACACAATATTAATTCACAAAAATTGGTAGCCTTCCAATATACAAATGACAAATAGCCTGAGAAAGAAATTAGGGAAACAACACCTTTTATAATAGCCTCAAATAATATAAAATATCTTGGAGTAACTCTAACCAAGCAAGTGAAAGACATGAATGATAAAAACTTTAAGTCTTTGAAGAAAGAAATTGAAGAAGATATCAGAAGATGGAAAGATCCCCCATGCTCATGGATTACTAGGATCCATAGTAAAATTTAACATAGTAAAAATGGCCATCCTACCAAAAGCAATCTACAGATTCAATGTAATCTCTATTATAATTCCAATGCAATTCTTCACAGAACTTGAAAGGACAATTCTCAACTTCATATGGAAAAGCAAAAAAGAAAAAACCTAAGAAAGCTAAAACAATCCTGAACAATAAAAGAACTGCTGGAGGTCTCACCATTACCAATTCCAAGTTGTACTATAATGCCATAGTAATAAAAATTGCATAGTATTGGCATAAAAACAGGTATGTTGATCAATGGAATCAAACTGAAGACCTAGACATAAATCCACACACCTAAGGATGTCTGTTTTTGTTTTTTTTTTTTTTTATAAAGAAGCCAGAAATACACACTGGAAAAAAAGACAGCATCTTCAACAAATGGTTCTGATCAAACTTGATGGCTGCATGCAAAAGAATCCAAATAGATTCATATTTATCACTCTACACAAAACTCAACTGCAACTGGATCAAAGACCTCAACATAAAACCAGATACATTGAACCTGATAGAAGAGAAAGTGGGGATTAGCCTTCAATTCATTGGCACAGGAGAAGACTTTCTGAGCACACAACCATTAGCACAGACACTAAGATCAACAATTAATAAATGGGACCTCATGAAACTGAAAAGCTTCTGTAAGTCAAAAGATACTGTCATTCAGACAAAGCAGCAGTCTACAGAATGGGAAAAGATTTTTACCAACTCCCTATCTGACAAAGAACTAATATCTAAAATAAATAAATAACTCAAGAAACTAGGTATCAAAACACCAAATAATCCAATTAAAAAACAGGGTACAAAGCTAAACAGAAAATTCTCAACAGAGGAAACACAAATGGCTGAGAAACACTTAAAAGAAATATTCACATCCTTAGGCATCAAGGAAATACAAATCAAAACTACTTTTGAGATTCCATCTTACAACTGTCAGAATGCTAAGATCAATAACACAAGTGACAGCTCATGCTGGAGAGGATTTGGAATAAGGAGAACACTCATCCATTCCTGGTGTGAGTGCAAACTTGTACAGCACTTGGAAATCAATGTGATGGTCTTGGGCAGATAACCAAAGGACGCTTCAACCCACCACAAGGACATTTGCTCATCCATGTTCATTGCTGCTGTATTCATAATAGCCAGAAACTGAAAACAAGATCGATGTCCCTCAACAGAAGAAATGGATAAAGAAAATGTGGTAAATTTACATAATGGAATATTACCCAGCTGTTTAAAAAAATGACATCATGAAATTTGCAGGCAAATGGATAGAAGTATAAAAAAAAAAAATCATCCTGAGTGAGGTAACCCAGACCTACAAAGATAAATACAGTATGCATTCACTTACATGTGGATATTAGCCATTAAATAAATGATAACTAAGCTACAATCTGTAGACCCAGAGAGGTTAGGTACAGAGGAAGGGACTGGGGAGGACACATAGATCAATCACCCTGGGAGGGAGAAATAGAATTGATTTTATAGGTGGACTGGGGCAGGGAAGAAGGATGGGAAATGGGAGGATCAGGTGAAGAGGATGGGAGGTAGAGTTGAGGGAGGGAATGAGGGGAGAGACAACTAGAATTGAGGGATATTTTAAGGGTGTTATGGAAACTTAGTGTAGTGGAACCTCCTAAAATAATATGAAAGCAATCCCAAAGACATCTCCAACTAATGAGGGAGACAGTTCCATCTGGTCATCTCTTGTCACCAAATCAAGCTTCTGGTACCAGGACTGGGTTACATCCAATTGAACCATTGGTCAAAGGGGTCACACTGAAATCCCCCCAAAACCCAGGCTGTTGCCAAGACAATGGGTTGTTCTCCACAATCTGACAGCAAGGCCCCATTGCTGAAGACAACATCCACACAACTCACTGAACATGGAGTGGTTGAGCTGGTGCCCACACAGAACCTTCACTCCTTCATTCTATGCCTATGGCATGGGTAGGTACTCTGCAGGTTACCAAAAGAGAAACATAAACACCAACCCAGCCATAAAATCTTTGATCGACAATCTTGTCCTGTCTGCAAAATATGCTAGGGTTTGTGAGAGAACCAACCAATGTCTGATTTGACTTAAGGCCCATTCCATGAGATGGAACCCATACCTAGCACTGCCTGGGTGACAAAGAACCAGACACTAGATAGCCCTGGTCTTTAAAAAAATAAAGTAACAATGAAACAACTCCTAATGACATTCTGCTATACTCATTGGTTAGTGCCTTGCTCAGCCATTATCAGAGAAGCTTCTTTCTGCAGCAGATTGGGAACAAACACAGAGACCCACAGCCAGACATTATGCCAAAAAAGAAACCTTAGAACACATCTAAATGGGATGTCTCCCTCAAATCCATCACCTCAGAGCTCAGGGAACCCCAAGCAAGAGGATGTGGAAAAAGTGTAAGAGCCAGAGGGATGGAAGTCACCATGAGAACACGGCCCTCAGACTCAACTAATCAAAGTTCATATGAACTCACAGAGACTGGAGCAAGCAAGCATGGGCCAACGCAATCTGCACCAGGTCCTCTGCATATATATTATAGCTTTCAAGTTAGCATTTTTATGGGACCCAAGTGTGTGAACAAATGGGTCTCTGATTCCTGTGCCTTCTCTTGGGGTTCTTTTTCTTCTGTTGATTTGCCTGGTCCAACTTCGATGTAATGGGTTTTGTTTTATCCTACTATTTTTTATTTTGTTATGTCTTGTTATCTATTAGAGACAGAAAGGGAGTGGATCTGGACTGGAAGGTAGATGGAAAGGAACTAGAAGTACAGAGAGGGGAAACTGTAGCCAGGATATATTGTGTGAGGGAAAAAAAATCTATTTTTAACAAAAGGGGGAAATTTTAAAAATAAGTATAAAAAATAAAAATAAAGTTTAAAACTTTAGTTTAGGGTTGGAGAGATGGCTCAGTGGTTAAGAACAGTGGCTGCTCTTCCTGAGGACCAGAGGTTTGAGTCCCAGCACCCACAGGGCAGCCTACAACTATCTGTAACTTTCAAAGGATCTGATGCTTCTTCTGGCCTCCATGGGCATCATGCACATACATGGTGCACAGACACACATGCAGTTAAACATCCATACACATAAAATAAAAATAAACAAAAAAAAAGTTCAGGTAAGCATAGTGGCAAATACCTGTGCATCCTAGCAAAGAGGAGGTGGGCCAGGATCATCCTAAGTTTAGGACTAGTCTGAACCTAGCAAAATCAAGTCCAGGCTGGGCTAAAGAAGAAGACTCTAAAGGAACAAGAAACGAAAACAGGCCAGGTGGATCTCTGTGAGTTTGAGGCCAGCCTGGTCTACAGAGGGAGATCCAGGACAGGCACCAAAACTACACAGAGAAGCCCTATCTCAAAAAAAAAAAAAAAAAAAAAAGCAAATTAAAAAAAAAAAGAAAAGAAAAGAAAAAGAAACAAAAACAGTGGGGAATGGGATGAAGAGAAGAAATGGGGAGAAATGGAAGTAGAAGAAAAAAACTTTAGTACCCCAAAAAAAAAAAAAAAAAAAAAAAAAAGGCCAATAATCGCCTGAGAAATCCATCCCACAGACACTGTTCATGCTAATGTTAAACAACATCAAGAATCTCACAAGTATAAAGAAAAAGCAGGGTATTTTCCAGTCTATCTGGCACATCCAAGGCCCAAGCAGAGCACTAGGGCCCAAGGTTTGCACCTCTTAGGGTCTATACACAGAAAACAATCCGGATAGCAAGACAGGCATTTGCCATGCTTTCATAATGACAGAGGCAATCAGTCCTAACACATGGCATACACAAGGTCAGGCCAACAGAAAAGTAGAGTGCTACCTTGTGAGACTGTGCTACATGTGTTCAATTTAATACTACCACTGAAAGCCAGGCAGTGGTGGCACACACCTTTAATCCCAGCACTCAGAAGGCAGACAGATGGATCTCTGGGAGTTCAAGGCCAGGCTGGGATACAAACCAAGTTCCAGAACAGCCAGAGCTATTTCACAGAGAAACCCTGTCTCAAGAAACATCATCATCATCATCATCACCATCATCATAATAATAATAATAGCACTGAAAAAGACAAAAATATAGTATGTCACTAGAATTCATATATAGGATTTTTCTGTTCTAAATTTATTTTTCTTCATGAAATATGCCTTGCTTTATCTTTTTCTTTGGTACTTTTTTTTCTTTAGAGAGAGCATCATTATGTAGCCTACGATGGCCTCCAAAGCTCATGTGATTGCCCTGCTTCACCCTCTCAAGTATGAATACTACAGTGCCATCATGTCCAGTATTCCTTGCATATATAAGCAGAAAACAGTAGCTACTTTTTCAAGCTGATGCCATCAAGAATAAAGCTGGGAGCTGAAGAGTTAGCTCAGTGATTAAGAGGACCCGGGTTCAATTTCCAGCAACCTCATGGTGGCTAACAACCATAGAGTAACTACAGTCCCAGGGGATCCAATGTATTCTTCTGACCTCCAACGGTACTGCAGGCACATGGTGCACAGACATACATGCAGGCAAAATACCCATATACATAAAAAATTATATATATATATATATATATGTATATATACAATTTATGGGTTGGGGACTTAGCTCAGCGGTAGAGCACTTGCTGGGCAAGCGCAAGGCTCCAGGTTCGATCCTCAGCTCCAAAAAAAAAGAAAGGAAAAAAAAAAAACCAATTTATGAAAAAAATCTTAAAGAGTAAAGCTCTCTTCTCGTCTTTCATTTTTTGTTGTTGTTTTGTTTTGTTTTCAAGGTAGAGTTTAAAAGTGTAGCTCTAGTTAGCCTAGAACTCACTGTATGGACCAGGCTGGCCTTGAACTCACAGAAATCTGTCTACCTTCTGAGTGCTGGGATTAAATCATGAGTCACCATGCCTAGCTCCCTTATCTTTCTTTAACAGAGTTTCATTATGTTTCTGTATGTTACTATCTAAATAGCTTTGTAACAACATAACGAAGTAAGAGTTAGAGGAGGGGTCCCAGAGATCCCCACCAAACAATACAGGCTACTGCCACTGCTCTTAGATACTCATTAGAACTTGATAGTAAGACTTGATTGCTAAAGACACACACTTTAATCACAAGACATAGAAAAATCAAACTGTACTGACTTGGAAGCTTCCTCCTTGCTGGCTGGCTTTCATGGTGTCAAAAGGTGTTTTAAGTCTACTGAGGAAGAAAAGCCATCAACTGTCTGACCCAGAATCCTGTAAGCTACAGTAATGATTGGCTGGCAAAATCGATCCACTGGTACAACAGTGGCATGAATATTACAGGCATAACCAACAGCTTAAATGAATTTAAGGCCCACTCCACAAAAAGGAACTCAAGTCTGGTACTAATTACCTAGTCAATAACCCATGGCTGGGGAGATCATAAGCTCTACTAATATTATTTTGCTGAAGGAACACAGAAATAAAACTGCCTTCGAAATACTTAGCCTTATACTCATAGAACAACAGGTTAGGTACAATAAACAACAAAAAAGACAGGAAGCTGGGAAGGGAACTGGTTGGGCAGTGGGGGTGTTTCCCAGAGAAGCTGGAAGTGGGAATAAGGGCACAATAGATAGCATCTAAATAAATGAATTGTGTTCGTGTATGAAAATTCCAAATAATAAATAAGTTTTTTAAATAAGAGTAAAAATAAACTTTAAAAGTAAAATAATAGTTAGGAAAAACAAAAAGTTAAGGAAAAGTCAAGCATGATAGCTCACACTTGTAATTCCAGAAATTAGGAGAGTGAGGCAAGAAGATAAGTATATCTGAAACCAACCTGGACCTCATAGTGAACCCTAGGCCAGTCTTGGCTAATGAATAGAATTCTGTCTCAAAAACTTGAAAATAGCCAGGCAGTGGTGGCACATGCCTTTGATCCTAGCACTCCAAAGAAACCCTATCTAAAAAAAAGAAAGAAAGAAAGAAAGAAAGAAAGAAAGAAAGAAAGAAAGAAAGAAAGAAAGAAAGAAAGAAAACAAAGGTTACAGGAAGCTCTGTCCTCAAAGCTCACCTACTAAAGGAAGCAGGTGTGGTTCCCAAGCCAGAGAAGAGCACAAAATGCTGCTGGCAATTAGTGTAACACAGCATTTTAACAAAGAACAGTATACTGTGCATAGGGCCACTCTTTACTGCTGTGGGATGTCTTTCTGTACAGTGAATATATGTTGCTCTGACTAGTTGATAAATAAAGCTGCATTGGCCTATGGCAAGGCAGCTTAGAGGCAGGAGGGAAATCCAGGCAGATATATGGGAAGAAGAAAGGCAGAGAGGGAGACACAGCTGCTGCCACCAGGAGTAGCAAGATGTGGAAGTACTGATAAGCCACGGCCATATGGCAACTTACAGATTAGTAAAAGTATATTAAAATATAAGAGCTAGCTAGCAAAAAGCCTGCCATAGGCCATGCAATTGGTAATTAATATTAAGCCTCTGAATTATTATTTTATAAGCAGCTGAGGGACTGCAAGCCGGGTGAGACCACGCAGCCCTGGGTGAGACCAGAAAAAACTTACTGCTACACTTTACCCCACCAAAAAGGTGACTATGGAATACAGATGACTCAGAACTAAGTAAACAAATTCACTGCAACTCAGGTTTGATTTTATTAATAAGACCATTTAAGATTCATGCTACATCATCTGGTACTGTAAATCTAGCTAAGAACTCATGGCTGGGAAGTTCAAAGGGCCCAGGATGAACCTATTATCCCACTAAATATACATATTATCAAACTGTCCTCTAAACTCATCTCTCTCTCTACCCATAGATTAGCATAGCTCTCAGACCTCACCAGAGAAGTTTCTTTGTACAGTGGATGGTGGTTAATACAGAAACTCACAACTGATCCGAAGTAGAGAAAATAACTGTCAGTAGAGTGTTAGGGGAGTGCTCAGTCACAGATGGAACATCTGTATCACACACACACCACAAACTCACTCACACCCATGTGCTGGACACGACAGGACCACTGCTCTCATGAACTCAAAGTAGCTATTTAGCTGCTTGCACACAACCTGCACAAACCAAGCCAGTCAACACTATACCATGAAGGGGGAAGGGGCTCATGAGTACCAACATCTAACTGAGGAGCTATAGACAGTTGATGGCTTCTGGAAGAGGAAAAAAAATCAGTCCTCTTTAAGGGTGTGGACCCTGGAAGGCTGACCACGCTCCAGTGAACATCCCCATACCCATGAATGTTCAGGTAACATTGGAGGATTTTGTTGTTAGTTTTTTAAAAAAGGATACCAAGTGTGGGGGTAGGTTTTGTGTATCAATTTCCTCCCAGTTAAACCATATATCTCAAGACACAGAATGTTGGGGCTGGAGAGGTAGCTCAGAGGTTAAGGGCACTGGCTGCTCTTCAAAGAACCTAGGATTCCATCCCCAGAACCCACATGCATGGTGGATCACAACCATATGTCATTTTAATTCCACAGAACTCAACACCTTCTTCTGACCTCCACAAGCAATGCACACACAGTACAAAGACACAGATGTATGCAAAACATCTATATACATAAAACAGAAGTTAAATAAACCTTTTTTTATAAAAAGTTAAATCTAAAACAAAATAAAGGGGACACAGAATGTTAAAAGGAAGAAAAACAAGATGTTCTAAAGAAAGGTGAATACTCCAGCCTATATACTGCTCCTTAAGCTCAGTCAGTCCTGAAACTGACTAGATTCATTTAGGCCCTCCCTCTCCAAGCATATATAAGCAGCAAGGACTACTGAGAGACATTCTTAGATAAGCAAACTGCCTGGAAGAAGCAGAGACCAGGAGAACTACCTGGAAAAGCTTAACTAAGCTACCTGGAAAATACAGTTTCCAACCTGTTGAACTGCCTACAGATTATTCAGTGTGCTCCAAGTTTCCTGAGCTGTCAACTGTGCTGGAGTGGGCTTTGGTGATGAAGCTGTCTTGAGTTGTTTCTGTTCCTATAAGTAACCCTTCACCCATATTTCTGTAAATAATCACAATAAAACTCACTAGCAGCCAGGCAGTGGTGGCGCATGCCTTTAATCCCAGTACTCAGGAGGCAGAGCCAGGCAGATCTCTGTGAGTTCAAGGCTAGCCTGGGCTACCAAGTGAGTTCCAAGAAAGGCGCAAAGCTACACAGAGAAACCCTGTCTCGAAAAACCAAAAAAAAAAAAAAAAAAAAAAAAAAAAAACAAAAACAAAAAAAAAATCAAAAAAAAAAAACACCTCACTAGCTGACCAAGCTGGATGTTGGTGGCATCCATAATTTGATCTGTCATTATAAATTTCCTATCTGCGGCTGAGTAGACACTTGTTCAGGTCTTCCCAGGGACAGTGTCACAGAACAGTAGGAAGGAATAGATGAGAAAAGTTATGGAGAGGAGTAGGGAGTAAATACGATCAAAATCCATTATACAAAATTCTCCAAGAACAGTATTTTTTAATGTTTTTTAATTTTTATTTCTGTTTTATGGTTTTTTGCCTGCATGTATGTCTGTGTGAGGGTGTCAAGTCCTCTGGAACTGGAGTTACAGACAGTTGTGAGCCACCATGTAGGTGCTGGGAATTGAACTCAGGACCTCTGGAAGAACAGCCAGTGCTCTTAACCACTGAGCCATCTCTCCAGCCCCAAGAATAATACATTAAAAAAAAAAATCCTAACATTCTCAAATTTCACAAAACAAGTTCACTCAGACCGGCATGTATGTCTGAGACAAGCAGGTTGTGTTGATCACCTTAGCTCATCAGAGAAACCATCTCCTACTTGCATTTTTAGGTACACAGGAAATTTGCAAGGGTTTTTTTTTTTTCTTTTTTGTTTTTGTTTTTTGTCAGAACCCAAGGTTTTACCCAGTGAACTACACTATAACCCTCTCTGAGGATTTCATTCCCAAACCATACCCATGTGTGTCCATGATCTCTACAAATCCCAACATAAACTGCTTCTGAGATGACTCTTAAAAAGCTCACAGCTGCTGCCACCTAGGGGGAGCATCACAATACAGAAAGAAATCCCAGTTGTGCTTGTACTAAGTATATTTCTCTTCAAGGGCCTATAAAGTATCCCTGTGAGTCCCAAACCAGCACCAGGCAGCCCCACAAATCACAAACTCATATTAAGGAATCCTACAAGCCCTAAACTGGTACCAGGTGACCCCTGTGAGCACCATCAACTAATGCCAGTCAACTCCATAAGCCCAAAGCAGCACAAAGGGTGGTCACTTCTCATTCAGACATCTTCTGTGACCAACCTCAGCTGCCTGTTCAGGGAGGGCAATAGGATCTATGCAGTATAAAAACCTGGAAGAGACTTCATCTGAGAAGAGATACACACAAAGCATATAACAATGTATGAGATAAGACAGGCTTAGAATTTACCAGGCACAACAGCCCTGCACAGTCGACAAGACTTACTTGGACACAAGCACAGCAGCTGCATCTCGTGCCTTGTCGCTGACCACCAAATAGGACTGCAAGAATTTGACAAATTTCGATTTAGTATTCTTTTATTTTCTAGATTTCCTACAATTATGTAGTATTTATACAATATTCAAAATTATATGTAAAATGAAGTTTCCCTAACCACTGCCCCTAAAACCCTTTATATATCACCATTATGTTTAACAAATATTTGTATTATCTATAAAGAAATGGGATTTGCTAAAGTAATTTATCTAATCTCTACATAACTTATCTCAATTTCTATGTAAGCCAAGATATCACTGACAGCAGTAATGTCAGTCAAGCAAATGTAAATATATACACCAAAAGTTTACCTAACTAAACTCATTTCAAGACAACTAAATTTGAACAAGTGCACAATTAACTGTTAAAGGTCTGTATGATCATAGTTACCTCTGCTATTTGCAAAATGCGGTCCATTATGGGTATTCGTGTTTCTCCAGGTTGAGTGAAGAGGTTCCCATCAAGGCGTGAAAAATCAAAAGGGATCAAGCAGGTCACAGAGAGCCACAATAAAAGCATGTAGCGTGTTTCCCACGTCTAAGGAGTTAAATCACAGTCAGAATGATTCCAGTATAGAAGACAAAGCTGCTGGGTATGATAGTGCAATACCCTGAATCCCAGCACTCAGAAGGCATTGCTCTGAGTTCCAGGTCAGCCTGATTCACATAAGTTCCAGGCCAGCCAGGGCTACATAGTAAGACCTGATCTCAAAAAAAAGAAAAGCCACCAAGCATTCAGCCTCCATTCAGGAGGCTCAGTCATGAGGATCTCAAGTTCAAAGCCAGCCCATACCACATAGTAAGTTCTAGGTTAGTCTGGACTACATAACAAGAACCTATAATAATCCCAAATAATAATTAAAGAGAGAGAGAACAAAATCCAACCACACTCCACTGACCATTATATTGGCCTTCCTGCCAACCCAATGCCTTCCACAGGCCCGTAGACACCATCAACCCCACACTCACTGTAAGCACAACTCTGTGCTGTGCCTTTTAGTCTTCCTAGGGCACCATGGACCTGTGGTGTCTTAAAGACCTAGCACAGTCACCCTGCGTTAAAAAGCATACTCTTGCCAGGCGGTGGTGGGGCACGCCTGTAATCCCAGCACTCAGGAGGCAGAGGCAGGTGGATCTCTGTGAGTTCGAGGCCAGCCTGGTCTACAGAGCTAGTCCAGGACGGGCTCCAAAGCTACAGCGAAACCCTGTCTTGAAAAACCAAAAAAAAAAAAAAAAAAAAAAAAAAAAAAAAGCATACTCTTTGCTTTTCAAAGGATATATTCTAAAACAGAACAACTTAAAGCCAACATGTGTAGAAGCTAAAGAAGAATCAGAAGGAATATTTTTAAAACAGTCTAAGATAAAAACCAAAGGAAAAAACAAAAACAAAAACAAAGAAAGTTGGAAAATAAGAGTTGCCAGTGACAGTGGAGCCAGCAGGGAGGGCTTGGAAAGAACTCACCTCATGGTCTTTAGGATTCTGACCTGTGAACATATCTAACACAGGCTGAACATCAGCTACTTCATGAGGAAATAGACGCAGAAATACTTTATATCCCCGAACCTGCCAAATAAAGACATTAGAATATAAAGAATACAGACTATACTATATAATAGAAAACAGAAAGAGCAGTAAAGTTATCTTGACACTTTCATCAAAAACCACTGTCTATGTCCCCCAATGACCGAGGAGATTCTGTCACACTGCAGTGACACAACTCAGCAAGACCAAAGAGACAAGAAAGCTATCTTTATTTTTATTTATTCATTAAATATGTTCTGCCCCAATATGGCTAACAAATCATACTGTGTGCATCAGAGATATAAGTAAGTTACAAACTAAAAACTTCTGCTTCTACCCTGTTCAGAGATTACTCTCTGACATTTATGAAAACCAAGTCCCTATGCACCTCAAGTGGCTCCACTAACACTTCTATAGAACATGCAGCATTATCTCAACAGCCAAATGCCTCCCCCTGCTACACAGTAAAAATGCTAGGACATATTCCCTGAGACTCACAAACTTCACACAGAAATGACTCCAAGTCAGCCCCACATCTCTAAGTCTGGGGCCAGCACATGGGCAGAGAAAGCAGATCGCCAGCCCCAGACCTTCTTCCTCAGAGCTGCAGCCTAAGTGAGACTCCCCAGTAAATTCATCCCCATACTATAGCTTATGAGGCACTTCTACTGCTGGGTGTGGTGGCACACACCTTTAATCCCAGCACTGAGGAGACAGAGGCAGGAGGATCTATGTGAGTTCGAGGGCAGCCTGGTCTACACAGTGAGTAGTATGACAGCCAGGGCTACACAATGAGATCCTGTCTAGGGGAAGAGGGAGAGGAAACACTTCTATTTCCACCGAGCTTTTCTGCTTTTTCCTTACTCTAACTAAAGGACCTCAAGATCACTAACACCCAAGACCCAACACATACCAAAAAGAAAATGAAAGCCCACAACTTGTATTGAAGAACCATGCTCCCCAAGAAATAATACTTAGGAACTAACTTCTATAGCAATTAGATGAGAAAATATCTGTCTACTCTAGAGTGCTGCACAAATGTTACCTTGGTGATGATATAAAGAAACTTAAAAGCCAGATGCACAAGGGCAGGCAGAGATGTCTCATCCTGTACTAGGTCCAACAATGAGTTCATCATCCACTCTAGGGAAAAACAGATATGAAATACTTACCATAAATTAAACATCAACAGGGAAATGAAAATGGTCTTATTTAGGACATAAAAATGCATCAGTATTAGTAAGCCTATTTAACCAAGGATCAACACAACAAAGAAGTACATGCTCATATCAGCCATCGCTGAAAGAATGGTACCCACCTTAACACTCACTCCCATTTTTAAAATACAGGGGAAATATCTAAAATTGATATCTGACACCATGTTTTACAGATGATACCTGTTACAATTCCTCTGATTTACCAATAGGCTAGGTTGAACTAATGCAGCAAGACAGAAAAAAAGAGAAAATGAGGGTCATGCAAAAACTACTGAGCATGTAGTGAAGATAAAATAAAATACCAAGCCAGTGACAAGTATCTTTTAATCCCAGCACTCGAAGGCAGAAGCAAATGGGTTTCTGTGAGTTTAAGGCCAGCCTGGTCTACATAACAAGTTCCAAACCAGCCAGGACTATGTAGTAAGACCTTGTCTCAAAATAAATAAATAAACACCAAAAGGTATTAAATTAATACAAAATAAAGTAATAGAGTAAATAAGAAAGGAAGGAAGAACCCAAGAAGGAAATGGGGTAACAAGAAAGTAAGTCCCAAGAGGTGATTGAACCTTGCCATGTCATCAGAATTAAGTACTAAATGAAAATACCCTCACGGCTATTGAAAGACAAGGACTAGCAGGCTGAATCCAGACAAAAAGGAGATACACACAGTATTTGCTATCAGGAGAGACTTAAGAACCAATAACATTTCAAAACCTAGAGGACATTTCTAATTACAAAGATCAATTCATTGTGAAGACTAAGTAATTTAATAAATGATACCACAAATCCCAGAACATCAAAATAAAGCAAAAACCAAAAGCAGAAACAGGACTTTACAGAAAATCAGTAAGGATACTAACAGCACCATCATCCACCTTAGTCCACAGTATAAAAGACACTTTTTTCAAATACAATGGAAGATTCAACAAAGCAGACTACGGGCTGTGTCATAGTCTTAGTAAAAAAGATACAATTTGCACCTAACAAAGGCAGCGTGGGGTGAGACTACTTCCCACTGAAACCAGAGAGGCTGACTAGAGGGGCTAAAGTATCGGGGACCCTCACTCATTACTGGTGAAGATGCATAATGACTCAACCTCTATAGAATAGTATGACATTACTACAAGACACACTTACTATACAACCCAGAAATTCCACTCTTAAGATAGTCACCTAAGAGAAATAAAAACATGTCTATCCAAAGATGGTACATACAAGTTTAAAGCAGAATTATTCATAAGAGCCAAATTGGAATCTCATAAAAACATCTCCTGTATATGAACCTGTGTATTGAACAGAGCTCCAAGGAGCTCTGTTAGGTCTGGAGAGTGAAAAAACAATGGTGAAGTTCATCTGCACTAATGAAAGGACTAGAAAATAGTAAAATAAATAGGTGTGATGCTAGATAAAATACACCGTAAAACAGCTAACAAAAACAAATGATACAGGGAAAAAGTATACACAGGGACAAATGAAACAGAACAGAAAGTCTAAGACCCAAAGCTAGTATATATGAGTACTGAATACAGACTTATAATGGTATTTCAGGGCTGGAGAGCTGGCTCAATGGTTGAGAGTGCTTGCTGCTCTCACAGAGGACCAAGTTTGGTTCCCACAACCCATGTTAGATAGCTAACGACTGCCTGTAAGCCCAAGAATTGACACATGTACATACACAGAAATAAAAATTATATTAAAAAATTGTATTTCAAACAGGGGGAAAGGCTAGATCACTCAGTTAATAAGCCTTGCATAATCAGTTAAAAAGAGTTAGATTCTGGGCTTACTATCAAAGATCAAACACAAGGAAGAGACTGAGCTTGGTAGCAGAGGTCTACAATCTTAGCACTAGGCTGAAGCAAGATCTTAAGTTCAAAGCCAGTCTAGATTATACAATGAAACCCTGTCTCAGAAACAAAAACCAAACCACAACATACAAACAAACAAACAAAAATGAAAGGAAGGGAGGGAGGGAGGGAGAGAGAGAAAGAGAAAGAAAGAAAGAAAGAAAGAAAGAAAGAAAGAAAGAAAGAAAGAAAGAAAGAAAGAAAGAGGAAGGGGAGGGGAGGGGAGGGGAGGGGAGGGAGGGGAGGGAGGGAGGGAGGGAGGGAGGGAGGGAGGGAGGAAAGAAGAAAGGATCAATCTGATAACATTCAAACTCAAATATATTCAACCTCAATGGATAACACACCACACATCATGAGGTCACAAAATGTGCCCCACACAGGAAAGGATTAGCACAAGCAAGCATCTTCTTCTTCTAAAAGGGACCTATTTCTATTTTTCAGAAGATAATGAACAATAAAAGTCACTAAGAACTGGATGGTGCCAGGTGCATCATTTAATTAAAGCACTTGGGGGGCAGAGGCAAGTAGATTTCTGAGTTCAAGGCCAGCCTGTTCTACAGAGCTAGTCCCAGGACATCCAGGGCTACAGAGAGAAACCCTGTCTTAAAAAACAAACAAACAAACAAAAAGCATTGATGGCACACAGTAAGCATCACAGCAAGCAATGAGGACAGAGCTACAGGTCCAGAGCTGTCACCTGAAACGGTCAAACAGCTCCTTTCACTTCCGGGACAGTGCCCACACCTGTTCCATGGGGACAACTAGAATTCCAAAACTATCAGATGAGATAGCCCAGAACACCCACTATTCTGATACCCTCAGCATAGCCAGCCCTTCAGCCTGACATCAACCACCTGCCTGCAACTGGTCCCCGCAAAGACCCATCTTCAAGAGGCTCAAGGGAGGAAGGGTTTAAATCCCACCTGCATCTCACCAACTGTATGACATGGAACAAGTTACTTAACCTCTCAGACTTGTGCTTCAATTTCCCCATTTGTACAGTGTGGCTTAGGATAAGTGACCTTCCATGGTGACTGTGAGGTTACTACAATGATTAAATCAGTTGGATCTCACACACACACAAAGGAAAAAAATAGAATAAGACAAAAAACAATTACCAAGAGTACTTGAAGCCAGCCCAGGCTATATAGCAAGACCCTATCTCAAAAAAATAGACAGACAGATAGATAGATAGATAAATAGATAAACAAATAAACAAACAAATAAATAGATGAATAAATAAATAAATGAATGAATGAATGAATGAATGAATAAAACCAAGCCGGAAGTTGTGGTTCACATCTGTAATTCCAGTACTTGGGCGTTTGAGGCTGGAGACCTGCCATAAATCTAAGGCCAGCCAGGGTGACATTGCAAGACTGTCTCAAAACAGAAGAAAAGATCCAAACAAGAATATAATTAATATGAAAACAGGTTCAAATATGATGAAAACAATGAAAAGCCAACAAAAATCACTCTCTGTTGCTAAAATTTCCTCCTAGGGGAGTAGTAGCAACATCTACTTCTCCTCTAAGATCTCAAGAGCAAATCAAGGTACTAGTCCACCAAAGTTCACTCTAGGGAACCCATGAGCATATCCTGGGCCTCTTTGCAGAACATGGGTGAGGGGTTACTTCCTGGAATGCAGGTGCCTCCCAAAAAGTCTTTACCCAGAAGAGATGATGACTTTCCCATAGCCACATAGATAGGAGCCTCCCTCCCCTAGTCTTGCCTGGCCTATATACTCTAGGGCCTAGAGTATACATATATATATATATATATATATAGAGAGAGAGATAGAGAGAGAGAGAGAGAGAGAGAGAGAGAACAGTATATAATATATAGAGAATATATATATTATGTATACATTATATATATTATAGAGAACAATGGTTCTTAACCTTCCTAATGTTGTGACCCTTTAATACAGTTCCTTATGTTGTGGTGACTCCCAATCATAAAATTATTTCATTGCTACTTCATAACTGTAATTTTACTGTTATGAATCACAATATAAATATCTGATATTCAAGGTATCTGATATGTGACCCCTATGGGGGTCAAGACCCACAGGTTTCGAACCTAGCGTCTAGGCCCTCCCCAAGGCCACCTGCAATTAGGGCAATGCTGCACACAACAGGTAGTAGAGACCCACGATACTCAGATAAGGGTCTACTGATCTTGCCTCCATATAAGGGAATGTAAAAAGTCAACAAGCCCAGCTGGGATAATCTTTTGCAAGTGTACACAGCTGAACTCCACAGATGGTAGCTCAGAGGACAGCCTTGTACAACACTCTCCTTATACTAAAGACATGAGACCAAGCCTTAGTGTCTCTATCTGTAAAAATGGAGATGACAGATGACCTCATCAACTGCTGTGTAGGTAAAATGGGACTTTTGTAAAGCACATGATCCTGCATGACAGTTACCAGGAACAGAACAGCTGTTCACATAACAAACTAAAACACACATAAGGAGAAAAGATGTGTTCTTTAAATAGCAATAAGCAGTAAGTAGCTTAGACACATCTGCACACAATCTAGATTGACAGCTGAACTTCCAACTATTCATTATCACAGGTCCATAAAACCAAATGGCAGACAAAAGACACAGCTCTAGGGACACTTCATCTGACACCTTCTGCTGGTAGCACAGAGATGCCAGCAGTACACACAAGGCCTTCGTGGTGATCTGATATTGAACTATCAAAATCACCAGCTACTATGCTTACCAAGGTGTGGGTCCAGGAGGTGAGGCTGCTCCTGGTATTTGTCCATAATTACTAAAAGGAAAATAACATGAAAATCAAATCAGTTGGCCTTATAAACTCTTATTGCCTCTGAGTAACTCTCATGAGACAGCTCCCTTTTTCCTAGCCTTTGTAACTCCCAGGGACACACCTGACCTCTTCTTGCTGACAGATGCCCAACACTGTCAGGTGACTCTCACACTTTCCGACACATAATTGGTTTTCTTTCCCACCCTTTCTTCACTCTCCACAACTCCACTTCCCCTTGTTAGCCCTCCCACCTGTCCCCCCCCAAAAGCATAGTGCTCTCTCATTCCAAGTCTTCAAACCAATGACTGAGCAATCACCCTAACCCTGGCCAACTGCCTTCCACCCCTAATAGCAGCTTAATCTGTTTCTACCCAATCCTATGATTTCCTGCCTCTGCAGTTCTCACCTGCAACTTCAGACTCCCTCCACTAAGTCCACCACCCTGCCTTTCCCTAAAACTTCAAACCAAGACAGTCATCGTGGAATTTTCTTAGCTAAGAAATCCACAAAGATGATTTTGCTCAAGTACAAAACTTTAATTATCAAAGGACTCATTCGGACACTGCCCTAGTTTGCTTTCTGTTCAACTTGGAAAAGGGATTATTTGGCTTACACAGCCAATCACTGACGGGAATTAAGGAATAAATTTAAGCAGTAGAAGCAGAAACTACGGGAGTGTTGCTTGTTGACTTGATCACAGGCTCAAATTCAGTTATCTTTCTTATCCAGCCCAGATCCACAGGCCCGGGTATGGTACAGCACACAATGGGCTGGGCCCTCCTTCATCTGCATAGACATGCCTACAAGCCAATCTGATGGCAGCAATTATTTGAGATTTCTTCCGAGGTATGATCAGGTTTGAGGCAAGTTGACAGAAACTATGACAGACGGTATCCATTATAAACGACTATAAAGGCCTACCTAAACGTGGAGAATTTAGAACCACCAAAGGAACCTAATGGCACTGTCCATTCTCTTGCACTGCCTGAAGCCGAGGTCCTAGTTAAACCAGGCTCTCAGGTTGAAGAACCAACGGTGTCATAGCGGATCCGCATAGGAGTACAAGCTCCAAGCCAGACCGCTCTTCGCTTGCCATGAGCGCTCGTAGGTGGCAGGTTTTGTTCTCGGCAATTCTGCTCTTTCCCTTCCTATGCACAGAGAAGGCCCCAAGTGTGCTTTGCTAGTTCCTGGACACCGTGGGGCAGGCTGGAGGTATGGCTCCCCAGGTCCCTTACTCCCAACTGCAAGATAGCAAACTCGGGGCCCCGCCCGCACCGCGGAATCGCTCCTCCGCCACCTCCCGGGCCGCGCGCTCGCCGTGCACCGCAGGCAGGCTGCTGAGCAGCGCGCGGGTCTCCGCACTCTCGCTGAATGCTTCCAGGGCGGCGCCGCTGGAAAGCGCGTCATCCTCCACCTCCTCCTCGGCGGTGCTCGCAGCTGGCTCATCGTTCAGGACCATCCCGCCAGCAGCTTCCATCAGAACCATACCGGCAACAGGGAGAGTAAGGAGGCGCCCCACGAGAGCCACCAGCTCCGCCCCGAGACCTTCGACCCCCGCTACAGGGCGCGCCAGCCGACAAAACAGCTCGCGCGAAGTCGGCTCAGTGCGTAAATAACGTGTGCAGAAGTGGAGGGCGGCACCAGGATGACGAAGCCTCCAGTGTTCTCCATCCTCAACCCCGAGTGGGTTGGAGCCAGGCAGGGGTGGGACCATACAGAGTGTGGCCTGAGGAGGGGGCAGGTGTTAGCCTTAACGGGAGTTGGACGAGAAATGGATTTGGGTGTTTGGAGGCGGGCTGGTGTTGGAGCGTCTGGACAAGGAGTTTAAGGAAGGGACTGGATTTAAGATTTGGGCAGAATCAGGAAACTGATGAGCTAGTGTGGACAGTACAGGGAAGCTGATCAGGTAGAAAGGGCCGGAGTGGAGGGGAGATGTTTGGACGCAGAGGAGGGGTGGCTTTTGATGTCTGAGCGCCTGCAGGAGTGAAGGTGTGCCTTAAGCGTGTAGAAGGCAATGAGGGGTTGAGAGAGGGGTGTTGTTCCAGGGTGAAGGTTTTTGTGATGACCTCTTAAAAATCGGAACCCTACTAGCCACCCAAGGCAGCCTTGACAAGAGGTGTGGGCTGCACACTGCTGGTCCTGCGTTCACCAACAGAAGAGACCTCACTGGAAAGTGGGGTGCTGGAGCGATGAAGATAGCTTAGCAGGTAAAGAAAGTCTCCTGCACTAAGTCTCAGGACTTGAGTATGTAACAGAGCCTCAGACTTCCGTAGGCCCCAGAACCACTAAGCACAACTATTATAAAACCCACCTTGTAGACATCATCCACCAGCCATACTGAAAACAAAGATCTAATCCATAGTTCCAGGAAAGTCTCTAAATGTACTAACCTTGCTTTTTTGGCTTCTGTAGTTCCACTCTTAGCTGTTCTTGTTAACTGAAAATATGTCAGCACAGGATATAATTTTTGGTGGGTTTTTTTTTGGGGGGGGTGGTTTTTGGTTTTCGAGACAGGGTTTCTCTGTGTAGCTTTGTGCCTTTCCTGGATCTCGCTCTGTAGACCAGGCTGGCCTGGAACTCACAAAGATCCACCTGGCTCTGCCTCCCGAGTGCTGGGATTAAAGGCATGTGCCACCAATGCCCGGCACCAGGATATGATTTTTGTGCTTAAAAAACTCACCCTGAGAAAGACTCCATGCTATGCTGAGTTCCCAAACATCCACTGTAGGCTGGCTAATAAAGACTTTGTATTGGCTTAATCCATGTCAGAGCAGTCTTCTTGGATATGTTGTGGATAAACTACAAGTTTGGTTCCCACATAGTGGAAGAAGAGAACCACAAAGTGTAATCTAACCTATACACACAAAATAATATCTAAAAAATAGAAAAAAGTGGAGAGAGTCCAGTGGCAATTGCAACTGAATGATCAGAAACATAGGAAGGTGGCCCTTCCTTTTCTACCCAACTGTGGTACTTGGAGCTGCAGCTGCTGAGGTGGGTACTTGCTAGGAACAGTAATGCTGTGGTACTAGTATCAGACTGAGCTACATACATAGCTCCCTCTAACTGCCAGCACTGCCACATGATGAACTTGTTGAAGGCCAACTCAAAATTAGCCCAGTTAGGGGCCCAACTTGACTTTTTATTAGGTCCCAGCCCCTACTGCCTGAGCAGCTTCTTCATCATTCCCAGAGAAGGGTTTCTATACTCCCTCCCAAAATGGTTCCAGTGGTTTAGGTAGTTAAAGAGCTGGTACAGCAGCAGGCGCTTGTCGAACCCTGGAGCCTTTGGGATCTTCCGGTGGTAGGCGGTGAAGAAGGGTCTGGGGAACCCCCCAAACATCAATGCAATTGCCAGTTCAAACTCAGAATGGCCATAGAAGGATGCTGGATCATAAATAATGGGTCCATGGTCATCCTCAGCCACATTTCCAGACCAGAGGTCTCCATGAAGCAGGGCAGGGACAATCTCTATACCAGAAAAGAGATCCGGGATCTTCACCTAGAAGAGAAATTATTGCAAATGTGGGACTCAGAGACCCATGGGCTCATTATCCCTTGGAAATAGGGCAGAGAGCCATGGTTTCACCCAGAGTCCAACCAAAATAATCTGTCAGGTCCAGTGAAAAGGCTACCTGATTTCTGAATGTAACTTTTGCCTAGCTTTCAGGGTACTACCAAATGAGTCCAAAAGCTTTATGGAAAATCTCATTAGTTTTATGCTGTAGAATATTAACCAGTTTGTTACCCACCCTCTAAACTGCTTTTATTTTATTGCACATATGTACTGGCAGGTGATGATATATTGTATACCCTAATAAACTTGCTTGAGGACGAGAGGACAGAGCCAGCCACTAGATAAGACAGAGGTCAGGCAGTGGTGGCTCACAGGAGGCAGAGATCTGTCTGGATCTCTGTGAGTTCAAGGCTACACTGGAAACAGCCAGGCACACCTTTAATCCCAGTACTGGGAAGCACACACACCTTTAATCCCAGGAAGTGGGATTATCTGAGCAGAGAAAGGTACGTAAGGCGCGAGGAAACAGGAACTCACTCTCTTGAGGCTGAGGATTTCATAGAGGTAAGAACTAGAAGCTGGCTGTTCTGCTTCTCTAATCTTTCAGCTTTCACCCTTGTATCTAGCTCTGGGTTTTTATTAAAATACCATCTAAGCTTCAAATAACACCCACACCTCTTCTGTTAAATAACATTTCTTTGATGCATGTTTACACTAGACCAGTGGTTCTCAACCTTCCTAATGCTTCAACCCTTTAATACAGTTCCTCATGTTGTGGTGACCACCAACAATAAAAATTATTTTGTTGCTACCTCCTAACTGTAATTTAGCTACTCTTACAAATTGCAATGTAAATATCTGCTATGAAGGATATATGATATGTGACCCCTATGAAAGAGTCATTTGGTCCCAGGGGTCATGACCCACAGTTGAAAACTATTACCTAGACTGATAGATGAATTGTCTTTCTAATATTTTGGAGTTATATTTAGAAACATGTTGTGCATCTTCACTAAGGGTGATGCATAAGGTCTTTGGCAGAGGAAGAAAATAAGGTTAAGAGTGGGCAATTGAAATGAGTGAAGTCTGTGGGCCAGAGGTATGTCCCATCCCCCCACCACCAACTACAGGGAAAGAAAGTGGTGGCTGATGTACCTACAACTTGACCATCTCACTCTAGCATCAGTGTTCCCTACTCTGGCTCAGTCCTAAGAGGACCCCACATGCATGTTATAGGCTCATAAGAGACAGCCTCCTTTAAGAGAAATGTTATGCCCACCTGTAGTCTTGACCACAGTTCTTGTGTCTCTCGGTCAGCATAGTCCTTTTCAATGAGATTCAGCTGTACTTGGAGCCGATGTTGAGTGAAAAAGGTTGGCCAGTCATCCTGCCATTCATTCACCTGAGCAACAAGAGGACAGGCCAATACTGTGACTACAGTACATTTGATTATAGGTACATGACACTGTGCCCAGCATTTTTACAGTAGTGCTAGGGAATCTGAACTCAAGCCCTCGTGCTTGTACGACAAGTACTTGATCAACTGAACCATCTCCTCAGCCCCTAAAAAGAGATATTTTGGAGTCAAGAACTCAACCTTGAACTCACTATGTAGCCAAAGATACCTATGAATTCCTAATTCTTCTGCCTCCACCTCCCAAACTTCTGGCATTACAAGCATACAACATATCTGGCTCAATTTAATAATAATAATAATAATAATAATAATAATAATAATAATAGACTTTTCCAGGCATAGTGATGCACACCTGTAACCTCAGCACTTGGGAGGCTCAGGCAGGATGACCACAGCAAGCTGGAACCTCCAGGTCACACAGGGTTATATGGTAAACCCTCTCTCAAAAAGGGGAAAGAGAAAGAAAGGAAAAGAAGACATACAGTCAGTAAATGTGCATGTCCACATATGCTTCACATCATCAGTCAGACAGAAATACAAAATGAAATCTCAGAATGAACACCTTTCTCCAGCTGGGACAGCTTCAACTAAAAACAAATGACTTCGGAAATATCCAGCATAGCTAATAGAAAAACTGGAGCTCTTACATGAGTTGGTGAGAATGTAAGCTGGTGCAACCTCTCTGGAAGCATGGACAGTTTCTTCTTATTGTTGTTTTTAAGATTTTTTTAAACAAATTTTATGTGTATATGTCTCTAGGAGAGTATGTCATGGATATGTGGGTTCTTGCAAAGGCCAAAAGAGGGCATCAGATCTCCTGAAGCTGAAGAGACAGGTGGTTGTGAACCAAACTCAGGTCCTCTACAGGAGTAGTATGTGCTCTTAGCCAACTCTCAGCCGGATGTGGCAGTTTCATAAAACTTAAGACCCTACTGTGCAACCCAGGCTTGCCTGTCTCAAGTCTCATGTATTCACCCAAGATAAAGTACTTGTACACAATGACTTGTACACAAAGGGTCATAGCAGCTTTATTTGTAAAAACACACTAGAAACAACCCAGACATCCATCAACAGGTGAATGGATAAACAAACAGAGATCATGGTTTATTCATACAGTTTAATGGACTTTTGACACACATGACATGAATGGATTTCATGTATAAATGTCAAAAGATTTGACATGGACACATATCAAAATGATTATGAGGAGCAAAATACATCAGATTGAAACAAAAAGTGAAGGGAGACATACTGTATGATTATATTTATATAAAACTTCACAGCCGGGCGGTGGTGGCGCACGCTTTTAATCTCAGCACTCGGGAGGCAGAGCCAGGTAGATCTCTGTGAGTTTGAGGCCATCCTGGTCTACAAAGCAAGATCCAGGACAGGCACTAAAACTACACAGAGAAACCCTGTCTCAAAAAACACAAAAACAAAAACACACACACAAAAAAAAAAAAAAACTTCACAAAACACAAGCAAATCTACAGTGACAGAAAGTAGACCTGTGGAGGCCCAGGAGCAGGGATGGGTTACAGGAAGAGGTTGTAAAAGGAGTTGAGGAAGGATTAGTGTACTCATTTTCACCTGCAGTGAGCAATATGTGGCTGGCTGTCCATGTTACCAAACTGTACAATTTGTACAAAATAGGTGCAATTTGTATCACCTAGGCTTCCATGGAGATAGACATGACCTGAGTTTATTCCAAGGACTGCTCTGAGAAACCCCTGAGGCAGAGCTTTTGGAGGCATTCTGAACCTCGCAGGCAGTTTATATAGTCCTGGTCATCCTCCTCCTGGAGTCTTTCCTGGGTGCTTCAGTCATTTAGCCCAGGGTTTACTCCCTAGTGCCAGATGCACCTCAAGAGACCATTCCCCCAGCCTGGCAAGCCCCCAAGCACTGAAGTCCACCATCACAGCATCCCACCATTCCTATTTACCTGCCAAGGCTCCCAGTGCCTGGGGGCTCTCCTCTTGAACAATGTCACAAAAGGCACAAAAGTCTAGCATTGGCAAGTTCAGTCTTGCCACTTAGATGGAAGGGCCAAGATTCCCAAGGCCACGGAAAAATGTGACCTTCCTGGTGAGCTACTAAAGGTAGGTGCCACCTGAGCATAAGGACTGAAAAGGGCAGCATTGTGTAAAGGTTAGACCTCATCTCTGAGGACAGACTGTATGTCAAGTCCTGGTTCCTCCACTCACTATCTACATGTTCTCTGGTAAAGTTACTTAGTCTCAGTAGTACATCAGTTTCTTCTTCTCTAAGATGAATCACTGATATCACCTAGTTCATTGCTAACTGTGGCAACTAGTAAACTGAGTCAGACAAAATGCATGGAATGCTGCTGGGTTCTTAGCAGGGAATACAACCCATAAATTCCCAGGCCAACTGGACTAGTGCTTCCAATAAAATTGACTGCTCTAGTGTCTGAGAAGTCCCCGTCAGTGGTTTCCCACCATAACTGCAACATCTCTCAAAGGCCCATTCAGTCCAGTAGGGAGTAGAATGCCTAGAAACTTGGGGCTGGTTGGAGGCACTTCATAAAGAACAATATTGTTGTTACTTAAAGTAGGTGGGCTTGGACTCTGATGCCCATCTGACAAGACCACAATTGTCTGATCCCAGAGTCTGAAGGGAATTCAGAAACCCTCTGTCTCTCTGATTGACAGGCTCAATTCTCATCTGCTTTATACACAAGTTCTAGATACTATTTCATTTCTCAACTCATGAATATTTGAGACAACACTGCTTCATCAGCCAAGTCTTTGAATACCCATCACCACAAGAAGCCCTTAACTCAACATGTAAATCAAGACAACAAACCATGCTTGTCTTTGATAACAGAGGCCATGCTAGCCACTAGCTCCAACCAGGTGTGTAACAGGAAAGTCAGATTTGGCTGAGATTAGGGAGTCTTGGAAAGCCTTCTGTGTATAGTTGTTGGGAACTAGATTCATAGCTGCCTACTGGGTGGAATCCCTAAGGCTGCCTTGGGCCTCAGAAAAATCTTGCTGCAAATCAACTCCAACTAAGAGACTCACCTCCAACCCATGCCAGGGAGAGCTTGACTGTTGTGAAATGTTATTTTAAGATGTGTTACATTTGTTTATGCTGTGGAGTATTTCTTTAATGATACAAAGATGTGTTGCATTCTTTTATGTTGCATTTGTTTAACCGAGAAGATATGTTATTTTGCCTATCTAAAACACCTGATTGGTGTAATAAAGAGCTTAATGGCCAATAGCAAGGCAGGAGAAAGGATAGGTGGGGCTGGCAGGCAGAGAAAATAAATAGAAGAAGAAATCTGGGAGGAGCAAGAAAACAAGAGGAAGACACTAGGGGCCAGCCACCCAGCCAGCCACAGAGTAAGAATGAAAGTAAGATCACAGAAGTACGAAAAGGAAAAATCCCAGAGGCAAAAGGTAGATGGGGTAATTTTAGTTAAGAAAAGCTGTCTAGAAACAAGCCAAGCTAAGTAATAATAAGCCTCCATGTATATGTATTGAGGAGCTGGATGGTGGGTCCCCAAAAGAGTGAAAGAGCAAAAAGTAAAAACAGCCAACAACACTTGACCATTGTCTACAGTACCCCAAATAGTCAAAGGCTTCAAGGAAGAGAAAAATTTGAAAATGTTGGTCCTTCAAGTAGTAACAGGTTTAAATTGGGATGGCCCTTATACAAGAGGTATTCTGTCCTTAATAAACCAAAATATGGTTTAATAATGGCTTCTCTGAGGTAGGTGTAGGGCAGGTAGACTGCCCAGGAGATAAGCCTAAGGTTCTGAGATGGTGATTCAAGAGACCACAATGGTGTTCAGCCATGACAATAAAGAATGAAGACTGGAGGCATGGCTCAGCTGATAACAGTACTCGCTGCTCTTCCAAAGGACCAGAGTTTGGTTTGCAACATCCACATCAGATGGTTCACACAACTTGTAACTCCAGTTCCAATGGCTCAGACACCATCCTCTGGCCCCCTCAGGTCCCTATACATGTGGCATACATTCTCTCTCATACACACCACATAAATAAAAATCTTTTTAAAAATAGATGGAACCAGGCATGATGGCATACATCTAGAATAACAGTAATTGAGAGACTACATCAGAAAAATTGAAGTTCTCCAAAATATGATCCAACCATACAATGAAACCTGATGCTCTTTACACATGCTACAGTGTGGATTAACCTTGAAAACACTGCAGTAAGTGAAAGAAGCTGAACACAGGTCACATGTTATATAATGTCACCAACATAAAATGTCTAGAGTGGACAAAACCATAGAGATGTACAGTAGGTTTGTGACGGCCAGGAGCTAAGGGAAGGAGGAAAAGGGGAAGAGTACCAATGGGAGTTGCTATTGGGTGATTAAAATAGTCTGGAATGAGACAATGAATTTTAGTCACATCACCTGAACACACCTGACCTCATCTGATCTCAGACGCTAAGCAATAAGGCTTGGTTAGAACTTGGATACAAGATAACAGTGATATTTGTGTTAACACTGTGATTGTACTTTTAAAAACCATTGAATGATACACTTTAAAATGGAGAGTTTTAGCTAGGTGTGGTGGAGGCAGGTGGAGCTCTGTGAGTTTGAGGCCAGCCTGGTCTACAGAGTGAGTCCCAGGACAGCCAGGGCTGTTACACAGAGAAAAACTGTCTTAAAAAGCCAAACAGACAAAAAAAAAAAAAAAAAAAGCATTACATCTCAATTGTAAGTCAATAAACAACAATAATTTTAACAGCCCTGGAAAAGGAAAAGGACCTGAATGATCTTTAACCTTGCCCAGTTTACCTTCTTCAAAGTCTTAAATTGGCCAGGTACCCTCCTACAGCATGTCCTTTGCATCACTGTTGCCCCCACCTGGAATGCTGATCCGCTGACTGCAGTGTCTGCTCCCTCCAAGCTTGGCTCAGGTGTGCTTCCCATCACAGGTGTCACTGCCTGAACTCTACCTTCAGAAATAATGGTTGAGAGTTCTGGTGTCTAGAAAACTGGCACTCTGTTGTATACAAGGGGTCAGTGGCACTGGCACTTTGGGGAAGGCTATCAGCCAAGCACTGGAGCCTCAGGAATAGCCATCACTAAGAAGAGATGCCCACACTCAGACACTCACCTGTGGGATGAAGCCACAGCATGTCACTGTGTTGAAGCCAAACTTGGTCACACCCTGGGACTCAGCACCCTCAGCCCCACAGCCTGTCAACAGAAATCTTGGTTTCATGAAGCTACTCATCCTTCCTGGGAACCAGACCTTAGGAGAATGTCCTCCAGGCCTGGCTGCATGCACACAAAAGCCTCGAACACTGGTAATCTAAGAGCTTACTACACATAGAAGTGACTAGCCAGCAGATAGATTTGCTAGAACTTTTCTAGCCTAGACCAATGGACATATCATGGGACTGGTTGGTCAGAAGTCAATTCTACTCATTTACCAGCTCCATTAAAATTACTTAATCATCTCATTTTCACATGTACTTGGGGCTGGAGAGATGACCCCAAAGTTAAGAGCACTTGCTACTCTTCCCAGAACAACTCTATCTCCAGAAGATCAGAGGCAGATCAGCCCTAGCAAGTACCTGCACATATGTATCTCTCTCTCTCTCTCTCTCTCTCTCTCTCTCTCTCTCTCTCTCTCTCTCTCTCACACACACACACACACACACACACACACACACACACACACGTAAATTTTAAAAAAAAAAGTTGTTTGCTGAGCTATAAAGGGAGATGGTATGCCATTCAACCCATTACTGAAATGCCACCAAGAAGCACTGTGAATGCCCATCTAAGAAGGTAGCTGATGGGCTAGGCCCAGGTTTGTTGTTTTTTTTTTTTTTTAAAAAAAAAAGAACTGAACTGACCCACTGTGTTCTCCCGGGCCTTGGACTTCTCCCTGAGCTTCTGGTTGTAAAGGTGCAAATCTGCCATCTGGTCCCCAAGCTTTGATGCCTGACTAAAGAAAGAAGAAAGGCAGTAAGTCGTTAAAATGGCAAACAACTATCACTACTCAGTATGTTCTGCTTAGAGAAATGTTTTAAATACTTTAAAGGTACTTTTAAAAGTAAAATAATGAACCCTTTATTTAAAAAAAAATGTATTATAAGAGCCCTTGTGATAATTTCTGTAGCATCTCAACAGACACTGGCCTGGCCATTGGGCACAAAGTCTCAATCAATAAGTTAAAAAACACTCAGTTCTGAACTTTTAGAAATGTAAACTAAATATAGAGAAACCTTGGGACCACACATGCTAAGATATTAGCTGTGGCAATTCCCTGTTAATAAAATGTTGATGCCTTCTTTACCAGAGTTTGTCCTTTATACAATGAACATCCATGACTGTAATAGAGAAAAAAATAAGATGCCAGATAATTACTGATCAGCCTCTCTCAGCCCAGACTGGATTAATATACTATATAGCACAAAGCAAGAGACTTGCTCAAATACAACTTACTGTATGCAGCCTCAACACAGCTAAACTAACAAAACAAGCAAAAAACAGTAATTATCTTTGTATTGATTTAAAATGGGGTCTTGAAAGATGGCTCAGCAGTTAAGAGCACCGGCCGCACTTCCAGATGAATTGGGTTCAATTCCCAGCCCCCACATTGTAGTGGGTAGCCATTCCAACTTTGATCTGGAAGTTCCAACCCCCATTGAGGCTTAGGTAACTGCCACACCTACAAGGTGGGGCCGAGAGAGGACCCTGATGACCCGAGATCCAGATGGGCCAGCTCTCTTGGTTCCATGACCCTGGACGCTGGAAGTAGACCGAGCAGAGAACACTGCCGGACTGCACCACACCTTCTCCAGACCCTGTTACCTATCCCTTCACTTGTAAGTTACCCCACAAAATAAACCTCCCTTTTAACTACATGGAGTTGCCTTAATAATTTCACTAATACCCACATGATGGCTCATACTTTCTGTAACTCCAGGTTGAGGGGATCCAACCCCCTCTTCTGGCTTCTGAGGGTAGTACACATGTGGTGCATAGACATACATGCAGGCAAAACACCAATACACATAAAATAAGGTTTTTTTTTTTATTTTAATAGAGAAAGACAAGTTGGCTTTGTTATTTCTTATGAAAGTTGAAGAATTAATAGAAGTTTCACTTTCAAGATTTCAGGTCCAATAAGAGAAAATTAAAAAAATAAAGGATGAACTCCAGGGACTGGAGCTGAAGAGACAGCTCATCAGTTAAGAGCACTTGCATCAGACCCAGGTGTGGTGGTATTGTGTTCCCCAAAATATTGTGCACCCTAATAAACTTATCTGGGGTCAGAGAACAGAAAAGCCACTAGATATGGAGGCCAGAAAATGGTGGCACACACACCTTTAATCCTATCACTTGGGAGGCAGAGATCCATCCAGATCTCTGTGAGTTTAAAGCCACACTGGAAACAGCCAGGCATGGTGACTCACGCCTTTAATCCCAGGGAGTGACGGCAAAAAGCAGAAAGGTATACAAGAAGTGAGGACCAAGAACTAGAGCTGGTTAAGCTTTTAGGCTTTTGGCAGCAGTTCAGCTGTGATCCATTTGGATGAGGACTCAGAGGCTTCCAGTCTGAGGAAACAGGATCAGCTGAGGAATTAGCAAGGTGAGGAAGCTGTGGGCTGTTCTGTCTGTCTGATCTTCCAGCATTCACCCCAATACCTTGCTCCATGTTTGTGCTACACCCAGGTTCCTAGTACCTACATGGCAGCTCAAAAACATCTGTACTTCCAGTTCCAGGAAATCCAACACCCTTGTCTAGTCTCTGTAGTCACAAGACATGCACTTGGTGCACATACATGTAGACAAACATATATAACAAAAATAAATCTTTAAAAAGTAGACCCTGACAGCCAGCTAGGCATGGTGACACTCGCCTTTAATCCCAGCACTTGGAAGGCAGAGGCCAGTCTGGTTTATATAGTGAGTTCCAAGGCCAGTCAGGGATACATAGTGACACCTTTTAAAAAAAAAAAAAAGGATTCTGGCAACTGGACTGAGTTATGTAAGCATCGGTCTTCTCTATTTCTGCTTCTCTGTGTCTTGTGTCTGTGTCTCTGTCCCTGTCTCTCTCTGTGTACATGTGTCTCTTTTTTTCCTCTTTCTGTACCTGTCTCTCTGTGTTTGTGTCAGTCTTTCCCTCTCTCTTTCTCTTCCTGTCTATGTGCCTTTGTGTGTGCGTGCATGGCCCTCCCTCTCCCCATACACACAAATGTACTTACCTGCTCAGGCTCTTCATCTTTAAATATTCCATCACAAAGGCAGCCCCTCCTTCTGGCAGGTCAATCACCTTCATGGGCTTAGGTACCCGCACCAAGCCAGTCCTGTGGAGGGCCTCCAGGCTTGCCATCTCTCCCTCAAACATCTGCCGTGCCTGCATCCAAATGCCATGGACACTGTCAGCTCTGCAAACCTGGACTCTAACAAGGGCCTTGCTAGCTAGACCAAAGGACTCATGACCCTTTACATAAGCCACAAGACCAAGTGCTTTCCTCCTCAAGGTCAGGTTATCAAAGAGACCCTCCCTTCAGGTAAGAAGCTGAAAGGACAAGCCTGAGGCCAGAATTCAAGGGGTCTATGGAAAGACCGATACAACAAAGTCTTGCTGTGGAAGATGCACAGGCCACAAGGGGATGCCAAGGGGTGATAGGAAGAATGGGCACAAGTCAAGTGTGAGCTAACAAAAAGTCTAAGGCTGGGCCTGAGTCCTCCATTGTACTGCTTTCTCTCCTGCCTCTGAGTGGGGACAGGCAGCCTTGGTCATGGTAGAAATTCAATGGGCTCATATTTGGGTCAGAGAAGGCAGAGTGGAGAGATCAGTTCTTGCAGGGGCTAGAGAAGCTACAAAAGATTCATACTCCCAGCTTGCCTGTAAGGCCTTTGCTGGCACCCAAAAGCTTTCTTCTTCTAAACTATTTCTACAAATATCCCATTTATTTTTAGGCAAACTTTCATATTGATTCACTATACCTTGGTGATTTATTTATTTATTTTTATTTTTATTTATTTATTATTTTATTTATTTACTTATTTATTTGTGGGAGATTATGCATACTAGGCAAATGCTTTACTATTGAAAAATATCCTCAGCACCCCACAAAAAATGCATTTATTCATGGGGTTTGTGAATTTTGTCTATATATAGAGTCATGGGGGGGTTGTTTGTTTGGTTTGACTTTTTGAGACAGAGTCTCACTGTATAGCCTTGGCTGTCTGGAAGTGCTGAGATTAAAGGCGTGCACCACCATTGCCAGGCTAGAATCATAGATTTTTAAAAATTAAAAGTAGATGACTCTTACCACATAAGCCTAATGACCCAACTTTGACCCCCAGAGCCCACATAAAAAGCCAGATGTGGTAATGTGCATCTGGAATCCAAGCCTTCCCACTACATGATGGGAGGCAGAGACAGGATAATCACCTAGACTCTTTGAGGCCATCTGTGGGAGACCAGCTCCCACATTTATTTACCCCAGGGACTCTTGAGGAATAAGAGACTTGGGTAGAAATAAAGAGGGGAGAAAAACAAAATACAGGATAGTCTCGGGTGGGCCTGGATCCCAGAACTTTATTCCAAAGGGCTATTTACAACAATGTCAAGAGGAAGGGCAAAGAACCTCCCCCTTGCTAGTTACAGCCAAGTGTAGACCCTTACAAACACCTGGTATTTAGGCCCATGATCCAATCAACCTCTTATGCAGTCCCGCTGGGTAAAGCCACTTGGAAACCTAAATGGGCTCCAGCAGCCAGCTAGCCTGGAACATACTGTTTGGGTGCAGAAACAATAGAAACCTTGCCACAAAACAAGGTAGAAGGACAGAACCAACTCCCAAAAAGTTGTTCATTGACTTCTATATATGTCATGGTATATGCAAGCCAGAGCTCTCACACACATACATAAACATTCAAATACACAAAATAATGGAATATTTTTAATTAAAAAATAAAACTTGAAGCCAAAACACACGAAAAGAACTCTTTCCCTTTAATTCAAGTTTCCAAGGGAAAAGTCAGACAGGTATCCTCAAATTGCCAACCTGCATCTGGGACCAAGAGGCATATGTTGAGTATCCTGGTTGGGAGGGCATCTGCAGAACACAGCCATGCTTCCAGGGTAAACCTCCAAACGATGCCAACAGTACAGAGAATGCAGGATAATCCGACTCCTGACACCATCTCTAATGATATCAGGAGTAACTGAGAAGGGCTGCTCTGGGATTCTCTTCTCCATAGTCAGCATACCCACTAGAACCAGAATTACTCCCCACAGAGCATAGGACCTCTGGAAACTCTCAGAGCAAGGAGAGCACCAGGCTGTGCCATCAACAGCTTGCTGTCAGGGCCTCTAGCTAACATTTTCCATCTGTCTTACAGTTTTCCATGCATTCTTTTGTTGTTAGTTTGTTTTGTTTTTGTTTTGAGTCACAGTCCCCTCATGTAGTCCAGGTTGGCTTGAAACTCGCCATCCTCAGCCTCCTAAGTATTATGATTATAAATATGTGGCACTATTCCTGGCGCCATACATTCTTAAACAGGAATATCGTGAGGGTCCTTGTAACATCAGAGCTTGTGAGAAGGATAGTGATAGTCTGCTCCTGGGAATCCTGTCTTTCCCCATCTATTGGGAGAATGCAGGAGCTGAACTCAGAGCAGAGACCAGACATGGGCAGACATAGTTTACAGCTGAGACTCATTTCCTCCACGGTCCGTGACTACAGAAATTTAAAGCCCTTGTGTGGAGGCAAAAGCAAGAAAGTGATCATGCAGCAAAGACAAATGCTCCAGTCCCAAAAGAAAGCCTGCCTGCAGGTGTTGACCGCTCAGTAGAGGGTAGAGACACCAGGTCTGGTTCTCCCAACACTTCCCGGAAACGTATGTTATTTCCCCTCCCTAGACTCCATCCTTGCATCCCCCTCAAGCGCACCTGCGTCCTGCGGTTGACCTTGACAAACACGGGGCCAGTGTCGGTGTCGTAGGCACAGCCTTCGCTGATGCAGCCGGCCCCGGAGCGTCCAAAGGCCCGCAGTGTTTTGGTGTGCAGCTCGGCACGCAGCAGCTGCTCCATGGAGACTAGAGGACCAGAATGCGGGAGATAACGGAGAAGAGGGGCCCCGGGTACCAGAAGGAAAAACGCTGTTGGAAAACACGCAGTTCAGGGAGGGTTGGGCGGCACTGACGCTGCCGGGCGGCCACAACAAGGTCTGGACTCAGTGAGCAGCCTACTGGCTTCTAGCGGCCTCTAGGGTGCACACTGTCCCTGCGTGTTCCTGGTGCGCCAGGCCTGGGGTGGGAGGGAGAAGGGGAAATTGGACCAGACAGCTCTTTCTCTCTCCAAGACAATCTCTACCCAGCGTAGCAGGGATGCAAAGGCTCTCCCTGCTCTCCTGCTAGACTCATTCCGGAATTTCTTTTCCAGCTTGACTCACCCCGGAGGAGCAGGACCCCAGACCTGGTCCTAGGTGTTCTGTAAAGCCTGGGAGACAGAAAGGAAGTGACCATGTGTCCTCACAGTGTGCATGTGAAGTCCCAGCACATCTGCACCCCTCTGGGATCCACCCTAGGCCTTGTGTTCCCTGCACAATTGGGCAGCCCACAGGAAGTTTGGGGCCAGGGCTTCTTTATCTTTGCAACACAAGGCACAACCTAGAGACTCAGCTATCCTGTGGAGAGGTTATAAACTTAGCTAGGCTCCCACTGTCCAGATTAGGGTGGAGTACCAGCCAAGGGGGTGCCCTAGCTAGGCCCTAGTGGCACCTTTAATGTTACAGGGCTGGGAGATAAAAGCTGCTCTGGGGGTTGTGATAGCAGCAGCCTACCCCACCCAGGGTAGGTGGGACTCTGGATAGCCATGATAGGAAAGAAGTTTCAAGACATATATGATCATGTAAACATAGGCACACACATGTATGCAAGAACACATTCACAGACTGGTATAGAGGACAGTCTTGTGCTGAGGTAGCCCTCAAGTGTTTTAGGAGAGATGGCCTCAAATCCCAGCCCCCACCATGAGCTGCTGGTGCCCCTCCTGTACTATAATGTCTCCTGCTGACTATAATGGGACTAGGAGGATTAGTAGGGTGAATGATCCATTGCTGAGCTTCAGTATGTGCTAGGGCACAAATAAATGTCAGCTAAGTTCACAACTATCCTTTGAGAGGATCCTATGAAGAAACTGAACCATAGAGAAGTTAACTTACACTGGACCCAGTGCTGGGACACAACCCAGAATATTTGGAACCGAATCTGGCTTTGGGTTCCATCCTCTGAATCCTAGTCTCAGATCCCTAGTGGGACAAGACTCTTCCCAAGATGTGTCATAAAAAGCCTGACTACACCATGCTGTGTAGTGTTTCCTTCTCGACCTGCCAGCTGACACCTCCACAACTCTTTCCTCTATCAGACACTCATATTAAGGGTGAAACTACCGTGAAGATGAAGATGATGTATACGGGGCTGAAATCAAGCCTATTATTTTAGGAGCTCTAGCAGGCTCAGGGGGGCAAAATCTGTCAGTTCTAGTTATCCCTGTAGTCCTTGTGGTCTGTCCCTGGCTCAAAACTGAGATCGGGTACCCTGAGGCTCTTTAATAATTCCTGTATCTGGCACCTGTGTGGGATGATTGGAATGTGGGCTCAGCAGACACTATCAACAAAGGTACATTGATATGGCCTCCTAATGTGGCTTGAGCATTCCCAATCATGGTGGCCAGAGTGGGCACCAGAGCCAGGGTTCCACCCCAAGGGCCTTCTCTAACCTGGTTCTAAAGCCAAGCACCATTTTTCTGCCTTCCCTCTGAGCTGGGTCTTACAGGGCTCCAGGGACTGACCTAATGGGGGTGGTGAGGAAATGAAGAACAGACAGACAGATGGACACACAGAAAAGCTGGAATATAGTGGACTGGGCTCTCTGATGGAAAGGCTTCAGCATCCCAGAATCTCAGTATGTTCATCATTTACAGCTGAACAAGTAGGCAAGGTTTGTGGTATATAGCTAAATCAAGGGGGCAAGCTTAACTAATCTCAGTAGGAGCAGTCTCTGTAGGGGAGTAGTCTTCAGGCTGTATATATCTGAGAGGAAAAAGCTATGGCTGACATTTTCTGCATGTACTATCAACATTCACACTCAGAACATAGGAAAGCCTTGTCATTTCTCCGAGCTTCACCTGGAGGAAAGGCTTTGCCAGATTTTCATAGGTCTGGGGCTTTGGTGTTGATCTTGCAGGCTCATGTAAGAAACACAAACTCGGGTTTGGGATTTAGCTCAGTGGTAGAGTGCTTGCCTAGCAAGCACAAGGCCCTGGGTTCGTTCCTCAGTTAAAAAAAAAAAAAGAAAAGAAACACAAACTCACACAGGCCTTCTCTGCTCCCCACACTAGTGGTTATGATCCTTCAAGGCCATACCAAGTAAATGGACTTGACAGTGTGGAAAGGTCACTACAAAAGAACAGCTAGAACAGCCATCTATAGGAAATATAACTGATGTCTCCATTTGAGGCCCGTCCTACCACTGCACCTTGACATAAAGCATTGAGAACAGTACAGCCAGAAACTTCTTGGTTATTAGCTGACACATTGACTATTATGGAATTTCAGGTTGGTCAGACCATTCTCTTTCAGACTAAGAAGGCTCCATCGCTTGCCAGCTCCTTTAAGTGTTGCGAGGTTTGAGGCATTTTGATTCTTCATAGGATTTGTCCTTCCTCTGGAGGTTTCTAGTCTATTCTGCATAACCAATGTCTAAAAATCCCAGGAATGTTTTACGGGCGAATCTGTCATCAATCTCTGGACAGACTTCCAGGTTATCTCAAAAGGAAAGCCTGTCCTCTCATGACCCCTTGAGCTTTCCTTCACACACGGCATGACAGACTATAATTACAATGAGAAGCACACAGAAAGAACCTGTGAGAACAGGATACAACTGGAGGCTGGGGGGGGGGGGGGGTAATAAGAGCCACTAACGATCCAGAGGCAAGACAGTTGGGATACTAGATTTCTTCAAATACTAGTAGGGTCAATTTTACAGGTGTGAAAGACAGTATTGTAAACAAAACCAAAAAGCAAACTGGAGAGGAGGCAAGGAGGGCTGAGGAGAAGCAGGAATTCAAGGCTAGCCTAGCCTACATGAGACCCTGTGGGGTTTGAATGAAAATGTTCTCCTGAGCTCAGATGTTCAAATACATGGTCCCCAGTTGGTAGTGCTATTTGGGCCGGCTTGGAGGTGTGGCCTGGCTAGAGGAAGTAAGTCACTGTGGGTGGGATTTGAGGTTTCAAAGCTGCAGGTCATTCCAGGTTTTCTGTCTGTGTCTTGTGCTTACAGTTTGAGATGTGAGCTCTCAGCTCCCATCTTGAGTCACCAAGTCTGTCTCCAGTTATACCACACCAATAGAAAAATAACTAATATAGTCCCCTTTCAAAACAGGAAGAAACAATAGTTTGCCTATTTATTGTCACAATATAGCATTACAATAATTTCTGGCAAACAGCTAAGATAAATGAGTACATAAATGTGGAAATAAGTCTCAGGCATCACTGAAACAACTGCAATTTTATTCAAATATAGGCAAAAAGATTTATCAACATCAATGTCATTCAGGAAATTTCCCATTTCTACAATGTTGAAAGACAGAAAAAATATTAATACAGATGCTCATATGTTACAAGGAAATGACAACTTTAGAAAACAACACAAAGCAGGGTGGTGGTGGTGGTGGTGGTGGTGGTGGTGGTGGTGGTGGTGGTGGTGGTGGAGCACACCTTTAATCCCAGCACTTGGAAGGAGAGGCAGGAGGATCTCTAAGTTTGAGGCCAGTCTGATCTACAGAGTGAGTTCCAGGACAGCCAGGGCTACACAGAGAAACCCTGTCTTGAAAACAAAAACAAACCAAAAAAAAAAAAAAAAAAAAAAAAAAAAAACCAGCACAAAGCTGGCATAACAGGAATATTTCCAGGCTCCTAAACTGAGCCAAGTTACCCTAAGGTTGGTAGCCTGATCAGTCCCCAAACCAATCTCCAGACCTGCTCAGCTTGTAGCAGGGTTCAGAAGTGTTACACAAACAAAGGTAATATCATTGATTTTAGAGTTGGTCATTACTCAAATCTTCTAACAAGATGATTTCATGTCTAGATCAAACCATCAAAAAGCATCACTGAACAGCTCAGGAATGTTGATAATAGATAACAAGGAAGCAATGGGAGAAGGGCACAGTGGACACCTGCCACCACACCAGCACAGTAGTAACTCACAGTTCTTTACCTTTGCAGCAGAGTGTGGCTCACTATACCTAATCTTCATAAGTCTCTGTTCATATCACCAGGGAGGCCTAGTCTAGCCAGTTTTATAATGTATACAACTTCAGAATTATATAACCTTTCCTCTGAAATAACTCATATTTTACAAAGTTTAGAAACAAGGCATCAAGGGATCTTAAGCAAATCCAGCCATGGAGTAAATGGGAAGAATTTGTGAGGAAAAGGACTGTAGAAAATCATGAGCTCCTTGACCAAATAGTTGGAATCTGATCACCTGACTCTGAGGCATTTCCCTCAGTTCACAATAATGCTTTGATGGTAAGACTTGATCTAGACATGGAGTCATCTTATTAGAAGATCCATCACACTCATAAGAGACTCTGCCCTCTGGCCAGTTCATTTGCTGAGATTCCTCATTATGTTTAGAGAGGATCCTCTGTAGCCAGATCCAAAATGATTCCAGTGGTTCAGATAGTGAAAGAGCTGATACAGCTGCAAGCGCTTCTCAAATCCGGGGGTTTTAGGGATTTTACTATGGTAGGCGGAGTAAAAGGAACTACTGAAGCCCCCAAACATGCCGGCTATGGCCAGCTCATATTCTGAGTGGCCGTAGAAGGAAGCTGGATCAAAAATGATGGGCCCAGAGGAATCTTCTGCTACATTCCCTCCCCAGAGGTCTCCATGAAGTAAGGAGGGCACAATTTCCAGGTTATGGAACAGGTCAGGAATCTTCAACTGCAAGGAGGAAGAGGAAGCCTTAAACAAAGTGGTCAACGACTATGAAGGTGTAAATGTTTTCCTAAGTGCTGTTCCATATATCTGAGCAGGTACTCAGATGTGCCCGACTTAGAGCAGATGGGACACTGTTGTAAGAAGCAGACTCAGATGCTACCCCTGCTTTGGTGCCTCCCCTATATCAGGGCTCAGTGGGGCATATGGTTGGCACTGGACATATAGCAGAGGCCCTTGCTCACCTGCAGAGCAGACCACAGCTCAAGAGCTTCCCGGTCTCCAGACCTCTTCTCCACCATGTCCATCTGGGGCTGAATGCGCTGCCTGGCATAGAATGTGACCCAATCCTTCTGCCAGTCATTTACCTGCACAGGAGACAGTAAAGGAGAAAGCAGACTGTCTTAGTCAGGGTTTCTGTTGCTGTGAAGAAACACCATAACCAAAAAGCAAGTTGGGGAGGAAAGGGTTTATTAGGCTTATACTTCAGCATTGCAGTTCATCACTGAAAGAAGTCAGGACAAGAACTCAAACAGGACAGGATCCCAGAGGCAGGAGTTGATGCAGAGGCCATGAAGGGGAGCTGATAACTGGCTTGCTTAGCCCACCTTCTTATAGAACTCAGGACCAACAGCTCAGGAATGGCACCACCCACAATGGGCATTGATCATTAAATGAGAAAAGGCCTTACAGCTTGATCTCATGGAGGCATTTCCTCAACTGAGGCTCCTTCCTCTGATGACTCTAGTGTGTGTCAAGTTGATACATAAAATCAGCCAGTACACAGACTTTATCAGAAAACTCCAGGACTGAAGGAGACTTGAGTGCCCAGTAATCCCAAAGTAAAATGGGCTACAGGAATCATGAAGAGAGGTAGCAGCCACAGGAGGCTAAAGAGGTGAATAAGGACCAGGCAACACAAAACCTCAACACAGGCTGAGATGGTAGGTCCAGTGTCCCAGGTAAGCAGTGTATGCCAGGTGACCAGTTGCAGCCTCCTAAGCCTGAAGATCAACTAAAATAATTTAATTATAACAGCGATGGAACAGAGGCCAGAGCTAGCTGACCCTCTGTATCTCATGGCTTGTTTCTGACAATCTTCCAACACTTACCTGGCCACATTTTACCTTGTCCTGGGAGAGATGAGAAAAGTCATTTGGAGCCTCTTTCAAAAGAACTGCTGAGGAAGAATGTCCAAGCACAGGTGCTTATCACCCAGAAGGGAAGTAAGTTAGATATGTGAGAGTAAATCACCTCAGAGCAGGACATGACACAGGAAGACAAAACACCATACATACACACAAGCACACACTACACACATAGGCACACATATAGGCATATGCACATATCTGCACCTGAACACACATGCATCATGAGTTACAGGTAAGAAAGGAAGGACCAATGCCAGTGGACATATACCCTAAACATGTAAGACCTGAAAACTCCATACAAAGCAGGTTTACATACAACCTCCTACACATTTCTAAATCTATGGCCCCTGTGCCCACCATAAAACAACTACAAGTTTCCAGATTCTGCATTCACTCCTTTTGGCAAAAAGCTTCCCTAGTTTGCTTTTTGTTACTGTGATAAAATACCCTGATAAAACCAACCTAGGGGTATTTTTTATTTGTTCGTTTTTTATCTTACAATTCCAAATTATGTTCCATCATTTCAGTAAGGTCAAGGCAAGCAGGAACTAAAAACAGCTATTCAGATCCAGAGCCAGGGAATGGTACTGCCCAAATTCAGGGTGGGTCTTCCTACATCAAGTAACCCAACTAAGAAAATCTGTCACAGGCTTGCCCAAAGGCCAACCCAATTCAGTTAATTCCTCATTGTGATTCCAGGTGATTCTAGGTTGTAACAAGTTGACAATTAAAACTGACCATCACAACTGTCATCCTATCTACTTTATATCTGCTGGACATCAGGCAGTACTTCCCAGGTAGAAACTCCCAGGGGAACACACTTAAAACCATAAACATGAAAGACATAATGCCCTGTCACTGTGCTGTCTTTAAGAGTTTAATACTTTGGTATCCACAGAGGAGTGGACCCAAGACCTCTACTCATAGTAAAGTCCACATATGTTTAAGTTCTTAAATAGAACAATGCACTTCCTGCCTTATACTTCAATCATCTCCACATTACTTATAATACCTAACTGCTGAGAGTGTGTGCTGCTCTTGTAGAGGACCAGAGTTCAGGTCCCAGCATCCATATCAAGCTACTCACAACCACCTGTGACTATAGCGCTAGGTGATGTAATTCCCTCAAGCCTCAGCAGGTACCCACACATACACATATATATATATTTAAAAAACAAGTTGGGCATAGTGGCATGCACCTTTAATCCCAAGAATTGGGAGGCAGAAACAGGCAGATGTCTATGAATTCAAGGCCATCTGGTCTACATAGTGAGTTCCAGGCCAGACAAAGCTACATAGTGAGATTCTGTCTCAAAACAAACAAACAAATAAGTAAATAATAAAAATAAGCAAAATAAAATAAAAGTTACAAATTTTTTAATTTTTAATCCCTCATTGAAATTAAACATCCTAACTTGCTCTTCCTTCTGTCTCATTTTCCATCTTAATCTAGCATTTGAATTTACTTCATGTTAACTTCTTAAAAATTATCAGGGAAAAAAGGGAGCAAAGACTTACAAAATCTCACAGAGAAGGAATAGAGTAATTTCCCCACTGTGTTTGACTAGCCAAACTGACTATGAAATGGAAGTAAGTTCTATGCCACTCACCTGGGGGAGGTATCCACAGCATGTCACTACATCAAACCCAAACTGGTCCACAAAGAGCCGCTCTGCCTGTTCACTTCCTTTCCCTTTTATACAAAAGGAAACAAAGAAAGGTGACTAGTTTGTCCCCTTGTTCCAAGAGACCCTCAGCCCACTCTGGGAACTTAGAGTTGTTGCTTTGCAGTCAATATGCCCTTACTGCCTCATGCTTACACCCATAGATAAGCAAGACCCCTCAGATCACTCAGAACAGCATCTGCTTTAGCAGACTTAATACCCAAGGACACCAGCTATTCCAGAAGCAAAACCAAGTACCAGAGGATGCATGGGGATGGAGGGATATATAACAGTGTCAAAAATACATCAGAAAGGAGGTTTTTCAGTGGCCAATGTAGTTCCATATTTGACAGATAAAACTATTATACTGCTGGGTGATGGTGGCACACACCTTGAATCTTAGTACTAGGGAGGCAGAGACAAGCAGACTTCTGTCAGTTCAAGGCCAGCCTGGTCTACAGATCAAGTTCCAAGTCAGCCAAAGCTACACAGCGAAACCCTGTCTCAAAAACAAACAAAAATTTATTATACTTTGGAATGGCCTCAACCTCATGTGTCTCCCCAAACTCAAGAAAATCTCAGTCAAATGAATTCTGTGCAGCTTGGAAGCAACAGGAAAGTCAGTTAACAGGGCCTATTAGGAGATCCTCACAAGACAAGGAAACAAGCTAGTGGTACTGCCAGTATATCATCACAGGATGGGCAGGCTGCCAGGACCCACCAGTAGAACTATACACAGTAGCTTCTGGATTATCTATTTTCTGACTATCAGCTATTCTGTCTAGCACATGAGGTACACGTGAATTATCAACTGTCAGCTTGAAAATACTGGAAAATTCTCTCAATGCTAATACTATACTTTGTTCTAGATGGGCAGCATTAGGGCTATCATTCTGAGTCTCAAGAATGGTATGTACATGGAAGAGAAGACAATGTGTTTAAAGAAGTCACTTTGTATTGAAAGCCTAAACAACTTTGATTAGACTTCCTTCTGGAGAGCAACTGTAATATCACATAGCTTCAAGTCCAGTGATACCTCCTGTTTTTACACATTGTGCCAATCACATGCATTTGTGTTCACTGCACTGCAAATGTGCAGCCTTAGGGTGACCATGCTTGCTTTGGCATCAACACAGGCTACAGCATTACCCCATCCCTGAGCCCAGGCTGGCTGAAGGCCCTTCTTCAGACAGGGTCCCTTAGGGTTGGTCCCTTACCCACAGTGCCAGCTTCCTTCAGGAGCTGCTCTCTAAGCTTCTTGTTCTCAAGGTGTAGATCTGCAAGCTGGGCCCCAAGCTTGGCGGCATGACTAAAACCAAAATGCAGGAACTAAACAGATGACACACAAACAGCAGATCCATCTGAAAGATCTCAAGGCACATAAAGCAGGTCAAACACCAAGTATAAAATTCATTATACTGGAGGCTGGAGAGAAGACTCAGTGGTTAAGAGCACTGGTTGTTCCTCTAGAGGACCTGGGTTCAATTCCCAGCACCCACATGGCAGTTCACAATTGTCCAGATGGATCCAGTTCCAGGGACCTATCACACCAGGCATGCATGTGGTGCACATATTTGTGCTGTGCATGCAGGCAAAATACCCATACACATAAAATAAAATAAATAAATCTTTTTTAAAAAGTTAATTCTATTGAAATAAGAGGAGAACTAGGTGTGGTGGCACAATAACAAGAATCCTAGGAAGGAGGAGGCAGGAGGATCAAGACTCAGCTGCATGAGACCCTGTTTCAAAAATAAACAGACAAAATCGAAATAGGAGGTTCCCATTATTTGACCACCTTTCCTAGACTTCACAATGAGTCTTTGTGATCATCTCTCTGGCTTTTAGTTGGCAGAGTACATGCCACTCATACTGCAGAGCCATCAGCTATGTAGTCATGGTTCTTTACACCACACCTCGAAGTCATGCCCCCAAATACAAGATTCCAAAATAAAAGACCCACACAGGGGAAAAATAAAGTCTTTGCTTTTAACCAGAAAGGATGGCATCAAGACAGACCTGCTCAGATACCGCATATCCAAATGCTCCATCACCAGCATACTCCCACCTCCTGGGGCATCGAGAACCTTGATAGGCTTAGGTACTTTCACTGTCTCTGTCTTCATAATGGCATCTAAACTTGCCATTTCACCTTCAAACATTCTTTTAGCCTGTCAGTAAAACAATAGAGGAGACAACCAAGGTCACCAAAGAAAGACTATTTAGACATGCTTTCTTCTGGCATTACAATTCAAACCACATTTATGCTAGACAGAGGACTCAACAGAAACAGTGTTTTCAAGGTACTCATCGGAAAATTAGGCTGTAAGTGCCAAAGTAACACAGGTATAAGCAAGCTTAAATTTCCCAGTTTGGGATTACATTTTTTTTGTTTGTTTGTTTTGTTTTGTTTTTGAGACAGTTTCTCTGTATAGCCCTGCCTGTCCTGGAACTTAACCCTGTAGACCAGGCTGGCCTCAAACTCAGAGTCACCTGCCTCTGCCTCCTGGGTGCTGGGATTAAAAGTGTGCAACACCACCACCCCGCTGGGACTGCATTTTGTTTGTTTGGTTTTTGTTTGGCTGCCCTGGAACTGGCTATGTAGACCAGCTGGCCTCGAACTCATTGAGAACTACCTGCTTCTGCCTCCCACATGTGCCAATCACCACCACCAAGATCAAGAATCCAGATAACAGCAGAAATTCTACTTCTTCTCACCCATAGCCATTGCCCACCCCCAGAACAGCTGTCTCTAGCCTGGCTTCTACTATCAAAGAGCTATTCTGCCAGTTAGGTCATTCTTCTTGTGTTGCTGGGTTTTTTGTTGTTGTTTTGTTTTGTTGTTTTATGAGACAGGGTTCTGCTATGTAGTCCATGCTGGTCTCAAACTCACAATCCTCCTGCCTCAGCCTCCTGACTGCTGCTTGATCATTTTACACAGGGTTCTGGGGTCTGATGTATTTGTTATGCCTTCATCATGTGTACTACTTCACAGTGTGAACATACCAAGATGTAATCACTACTGAACAGTGCTGCTGGAAATTCTTCTACTTATTCTCATACTTACTACCTCTGTGATCTTGGGCAAGTTACTTAAGCTTTCAATTTCCTCACCTATGAAATGAGAAAATACTAAATTTCTTAGGTTTGGGCTATGATTAACTGAGTTAGCAGCTAACACACAGCCCATTCTAAACAAATGTTACGCTTACTCACTAACAGCCCAAAGTTTCTGAGAAGGAAGATAAGAACTATGTCCTAGATAGAACCTTCACAGCAATTTCTTTAGAATATGAAGGAGAAGCTAAACTTTGGCAAAGGTCCTGGTGATAGAGACTACCTTAAGAGGCAGCATTGAAAAAAAATTCAGAAAAGGTTTAAAGAGACTGTGAAGCCATTAAGAAGCAGAGCTCCTTTACACACATAATTTACTGCTTATGAGGTCTGAAAAAGCTAGCTACTCATGAACAGACCTATAGGAAAATTAAGCCTCAGTCAGACCATTGTGAAAACAAAACAAAATCTAGAAACAATCTAAAAATGAGATAAACCAATCACATAAGTAAGTTCATAAGAGTCACATAAGAACAATCAAGTGGGGAAAAAATTTAGACCAGGTGGGTCCTAGCAATGCATAAGAAAGCAAATACAGGGGTTGGGGATTTAGCTCAGTGGTAGAGCGCTTGCCTAGCAAGCGCAAGGCCCTGGGTTCGGTCCTCAGCTCCAAAAAAGAAGAAGAAGAGCAGCCAGGTGGTCTTAAAAGTCTTAACTCCTAGAGAGTAGAGCATGGAAGAGTTGGATTTCCAACACAGCGGGTATGTTTGGAGTCAGCAGATGTTTACCGGTGGCCTGTGTACCTGCATTGCTCACACTATATATTCCAGAGCAAGCAAGAAAATTATCAAAGAAAGAAAGACTAAAAAATCGAAAATAGACTTTGAAGTGGAAATAACCCAGCAGGGGGCTGGAGAGATGACTTAGTGGTTAAACTGCATACTGCTCTTGTAGAGGTCCTGAGTCCAATTCCTAGCTCCCACATCAGGTAGGTCATAACCACCTGTAATTTCAGCATCAGGAGGATCTGATGCCTCTGGTTTCCATGAGCACCACACTCACATCCCACACAACATATACACACATACATATCATCTTTAAAACTGAATAAATAAATCTTAAAAAAAAAAAAAAAGAACGCAACAGTATATGTTGACTAGTACATGTAATCCTACCACTTGAGAGGCTGAGGATTCCATAGTAAGTTCCAGACTAGCCTGGGCTAGATATAGATTGAAACTGTGTCTTTAAAAACAAAACAAAACAAAATTTAAAAAAAAAACAAACCACTTCCTGAGAGAGAGAATGCAGGTTCACAGATAGGAATTGAACTCAGAACCTCTGCAAGGCATATCTGAGTTTGAGGCAAGCCTGTAGAATATGAAAAAGGACATCACTGTCACACTAAGTCCTGGCACTGAGGATAAGTTAGTGCAAGACTAACTTCAAGGACAGTTGACGGAGTTCAGTGAAGTGATGTCTGTAGGTAGGAGGTTGAAGGCAAGTCTCCAGAAAGGAATTTCAAAGGTTGACACACAAGTGAAAGGCAGGATTTCTTTCTTGAAAGAAAACTGAACATAAATGCAAGCCAGGCTTGTGGCTAAGGCCTGTAACCCCAGCACTCAAGAGGCTGAAACAAGATTGAGTTTGGAAGTCAGCCTTGGTTACAGAAACCAATTCTAAGAAAATAAAAAAGCACTTTGAGTGTATGTGAGGTGTAGGGCTTGGCAAGAAGATAAACACCTTCAGTCTTATTCAAAAAGGCATTGCCAAGTCCTAAGGAAACCATCCACCTCTCTTCCAGAGAAGCCCTGAATGAACAGCTAACAATGACAAAGGGACACAACTGAAGCAATGGAGCTCGCCCTATGGAAGCAATAGGGCATTTTGGGGAAAGTTCGCACACAAACAGAACGTGGTGGCACGGTGAGTGCATTATGTTTAATACTTTAAGATCTTTGATTTGTGAGCTTTGTCTCTTCGAGTTGAAATAAGCTCCAGATAAATGCGGGTACTCTGACGTTTCTCAAAACTCGCCAAACATAAGGCTTTTCTCAAAGAAGTGGGCACTGCAATCTCAGAATACCACGCGCAGCACCCGCGTAGCCACTGCTGCCAGAGTGGGCAAACGCAGGGAGGCCCAAGGCCAGAGTGAGGCCGCGGGGGTTTGGAGGTCACGCGTGGACAGTGGTCAGACAGAGCTTGTCGCTGTAGACTGGGCCTCTAGCGCTACCCATCAAGGACCTAGACCCAGAGTTAGAATGCCGGCCGGCTCGGGATCTCAGCACGTACCCTAGACCCAAACCAGGCCCCCATTTCAGCCCCGGGCCAAGGAGCGAGACCCTGGCCCGGCGCCGGCGGCCCTACCTCAGCCTTGGAGCTCACTTTCACAAACACTCGTCCTTTGTCCGTGTCGTAACTCTGGCCCTGGCTAATGCACCCGCCTCCCGAGTGGCCCGTAGCTTTGACTGAGCTGCATCCCAGCTCCCGCTTAAGCAGCGCCTCCATGACAGTTGCGGGACAGCAACCTGCTTCAGGCCTCAAGCAGAAGCGGGTTTAGCGGTGGGACGGGGCAGACACAGGCCAGTGACGGGATTGGGTGACAAGAAGGAAGGGGCGGGGAAAACAAGGGGGCGGGTCCGCGCAAGACTGCGTGACTCGAGAGGGGGCGGGGAAACCTTTGGAGGGGCGGGACCTGACTGGTTAGGATTGGGTGAGAGGCAGGGTCACACCCCAGGCTCACTCTGGCTGCTGGGGGTCATGATCTGGGGAAGTGGGTAAAGGGATCCTGGAGTCATTGGCACACTAACATCTTCTTAATTCAAACTGCTTCAGAACAGTTCCCAGTCAGCAGTGAAGACAGAGGGAAGTTGCTCCCGCCTCCGGGCTCTACCCAACCCAGCAGAACTGTCCGTGAAACCGCTTGTGAGGTGAAGCTGAGCCACTAGGGTTCTGCAGAGGGTGGATGCAATACCTTCTCAGACTGTGTTCCCCATGCCATTTCCCTGGTCGACAGGCCTGCCCTCCCTACTATGGGAGACACGGAGGCCCTTGTGCTCACAGATACGCACTAGGGGGACCAGGAATGTTAAACACACAGGGCTGTTCCTTCAAAGGAAGGGATGTGTACCCTGTGAGCAGGAGGATCTCCATGAGTTCGAGGCCAGCCTGGTCTGCAGAGTGAGATCCAGGACAGGCTCCAAAACTACACAGAGAAATCCTATCTCAAAAAACAAAGCCCAAGAAATTTAAAGGTAGGTTTTGTTGTATTTTGTTTTTAGTAAAGATGGATATAAGTAACAGTATAGGAGTTGATGTGTTCAAGGTGACTGTAGCTGAAGTTTTACTGTGTCCCACCTGGCCCATGGTCAGGACAAATCACTCTCACCCCAGTCCTGCAGCTGCTTGGACCCAAGTAAACACACAGAGGCTTATATTCATTAAAACTGCTCAGCCATTAGCTCAGGCCTACCACTAACTAGCTCTTACATTTAAAACCCATAATTCTTATTTATGTTTAGCCACGAGGCTTGGTACCTTTTCTCAGGTCTGCCTTCACATCTTGCTTCCTCTGTGTCTGGCTGGTGTCTCCTGACTCAGCCTTCCTCTTCTCAGAATTCTTACCTATACTTCCTGCCTGGCTACTGTCCAATCAGCATTTTATTTATTAACCAAATCAGAGTAACACACATTCACAGCATACAGAAAGATATCCACAGCAGATGACCACATAGAGGAATGTAGTGGGTAGCCATTCCAGCCTTGGCCTGGAAGATCCAACCCCCATTGAGGCTTCAGAAATGGTCATGCCCACAAGGCGGGGCTGAGGAAGGACGCTGAAGACCCAGGATCCAGAGGAGAGGCTTCTCTTGGTTCCAGGACCCTGGATGCTGGAGGTAGACCAAACAGAGTTCTTCAGAGAACACCACCAGACTGTGCCATACCTTTCCCAGAGCCTGCAACCTATCACTTCATTTGTAAGTTACCTCACAAAATAAACCTCCCTTTTAACTACGTGGAGTGGCCTTAATAATTTCACCAATACCTGGTGCCCAACGTGGGGCAAGAGTTTCCACCTAAAACCTGAGAAAAAAGATTCTAAAACAGAGCTAAAAACAGCTTCCTAGTTGTCTCTCTCAAGTTAGCAGCAGTCTGCTGGTTTGAGCTACTATGGAGGATTCCTGGCGTGTACGTCTGACCTGCAGTGTGGTGGGAATGAGGAGTCTATAAGTGGCACTTTACTCTGCTGTGTGGTAGATTTAGCCTTTGCTAGTTAGGAAAAAAAAAAAACTTTCTGGGCTATGTGTTGCTTTGATAAAACTGCTTCTGATAGTTGATGATACACATAGCTCCAGACCCAGATCTGGCGGTAAACTGTACCACCGCCATGTTGGGAAGCTGAGGTGGGCCGGAGTGGCATTTCAGTCTTACAAAGATGGATATTACACAGAGAATCTGGTTAATGTTGTCTTTGGGATTTTTAACTACAAAAAAAGATTTGATCATAAAAGCTATTGAGTTAAACAAATATTTAAATTTTAAAGGTACCTTGACTTCAAAATTTGGATATAAGGATATGTTGCTTTGGAAAAGAGTCTCTGCTTTTGTTTCCACAGAAAGCCAGAGGCTATGGATTTGTTCCAGATTAAGATACATCAGTTTTGATCAGCCAAGACCACCTGAAAGGTCTCCGATGACACCATGGCCCAGATGATCCAACATCCAGAATGGTTTCAAGGCAACTGGCTCAGAGGTTCACCCTAATGGACTACTCCATAATCCTAAAATTTTCTTTGTGTCCCCATAAGATACAGTGCCCCCCTCCAGCAGGAAGTAGCAAGAGAAACTACGCCCAAATTCCCAAAATTATCAAGCTGGCTTTAGAGATGGAACTGGCTCACTCCTTCTCTAAACCCAGGCATATTGCTAAAAGAAAAGGTTAAGAGATTCTTGTGTCCCAAATCAGAAGAGCCCTCTGGTGTGGGACAGAGAAAAATCAATATTTTTGGTTAAATCAGGTTGATTATAAATGTGATCTCTTTCTAAAGAAAAAAAGGGCATATGATACAGATATAATAGGATGAAAGGGAAGATTAATGAACTTACTTTTAAAGAACAACTTGTTTAAAATGTCTTATATTGGTATAGATTTTAGTCTGTTGATACAAACTTAAAGTTAATTTTGTTATACTGTATATATATTTCTACTCTCATCTGAGGTATCATGTTTATGCAACTCATTTAGATTGTAATGGATAATTAAGAAATACAGATCAATAAGTCTTCTATGATAGTCAAACTTATAGTCATGTTAAGTTTTCTAGGTATACACAGAGATATTTCAGATAGACAGGTAATCTTCAAACACTTCAAAGGTCTACAGAATATGGCATTTAAAATATTTTTAAAATTTAGACTTTCTGGACAATGAGACATGTCTGCTCCTGGCAGCACTGATTACTTCAGAGAGGAAGATGGGCATTGAAGACACTTCATATGGAGTTTATCTTTACCTTGGCAAAAATAGCCATTTGGGCAAGAAACTGTACTTGCCTGGACTGCTTGATCGACTGGACATGCAGGACCCATAGAAAGGTGACCACTGAACTTTGCTTGACAAAATGGTTCTTCAGGTTCCTACTTCACAGAGGAAACTGCCAGACATTCTACAGGACACTGAAAAAAGTGACCAAGAGACTAGCCCTGTGGGCTGAAGACAAATGCCCCAACTTTACAAAGGAACATTAGGTGATTGTCCAGGCTGCCAGCTGTCTCTGTCTACCCTACAAGACTCCCAAAAGTTGCTTGCATCCTTCTCCTGGTTCTCAGGTAATATTATATCCTTCTGAGGTCTTTGATGTGGTTGAAGACTAGATAGTTATAATTTCCTCAGTTATGATAAAAGATAAGTTAGATATAAAACTTTAGACTCACAAATATAAGATAGATTGGATATCTTCTTTAGTATTGTAACTGTAATTCTTGCTTGATAATTGTTTTGTTATCTGAAATTTTACTATATAAAAGTTAAAACCTTGCTTTTTGAAAAAAAGAAAAGGGGAAGTGGTGTGGGATGTTCTGCATGTCAAATGTGTTGATCTGATTGGTTAAAATAAATAAAGTGCTGATTGGCCAGTAGCCAGACAGGAAGGATAGGGTAGGCAAAACAAGGAGGAGGAGAATTCTGGAAAGTGAAGGCTGGGGCAGAGAGAGGCTGCCAGCCACCGCTGTGACAAGAAAGAGATAAGGTAATGGTAAGCCACCAGCCACATGGCAAAGTATAGATTAATAGAAATGGTCTAAATATAAGAGTAAGAGCTAGACAATGGTAGGCCTGAGCTAATGGCTAAGCAGTTTAAATAATATGAATGTCTGTGTGTTTATTTCATAAGTGGGTTGTTGGACTAACAGGGCTTGGCAAGGGCTGGAGAGAAGCTCTCCAACTACAGAGGAAGAACAACTTTCCCTTAAATTTAGGACTCCAAAAGGCTACATGAGCAACAAGAAGGTACAGGCACACAAGTCTGGACCTGGCAACTATGAGTCCTTACCCTTGAACAAAGTGGTGGTGGTATTGGTAGAAGTCATTCTTGTCTGATCTTTATTAGATTTGAACCCAAATTCATATTACTTAGATTATTCTATTAAAACACAAGTTTTAAGCAAATGGGGAATGTAGGCATTGAGAGAATGAAACTAGATCTCTCCTGAGTAATACACCTTTCCTTTGCCATCATGGAAATCCTTTACATAATTCAAGGATAATAGAGTCAAAAGTGATGGGGTGACTGGGCATGGTGGTACACTCCTTTAATCTCAATATTTAGGATCTGAAGCAGGGGAATTACAGTAAGTTGAAGGCCAGCTCAAGCCACATAGAAAGAATCTGTCTTATATATATGATCCTCCTGTCCCTCCCTCCCAAGTGCTGGATTACAAGAGAGTGCCAACATGCCCAAATTGGAGTGTTTGTTAGTATTAAGCAGAATATTATATGCTGGTTGCCAGTCCCAGAAGAGGACACTAAACACTTCTGCTCCTTTTTCTTGATATCAGAGTCACGAGGGGCAAGACATCATGGTTGAGCACTAGATGAAACAATGTTTCACCTACACAGAAAACGGAGAGACTTCAACTTCAGGAGCTTGTGTTTGTGCCTGTTAGCCAGCAGGTCCCACCAAAGCAGCAAACTCAGGGCAACTGGCTATATACACCATTCTTGTCCTGCTTTGGTAAACTTGCTCTGTCCCCAGTTTGTAGAAGACAGATGTAAGATTTATGCAAGTGTCATGGAATAAACATGTATAAGCAGAACAAAGGAGCTAACCCTGGGCTTTCCAAAGAGATATTCTGGCACAAAGTGATAAACCCAGAATTATCCCTGTATTCCAGGCCCAGGGTCCATTCCTGCTATGGGATGTCTTTCTGTACGCTGTAAATACTATGTGTTGTTCCCACTGGCTAATAAATAAAGCAGCTTTGGCCTATGGCAAGGCAGCTTAGAGGCAGAGATACAGAGAGAAGGGTGGAGTTGGGGTTGGGGGAGACGTCAACCCACTGTCCAAGGAGCAACATGTAATGGGACACAGGTAAAGCTATGGAACATGTGGTGATACATAGATTAATAGTAATGAATTGAGTTAAGTTATATGAGCTAGCTAGCAAGAAGCCATAGGCCATACAGTTTGTAATTAATAGTAAGCCTCTGAATGATTATTTTATAAGTGGCTCCAGGACCTTGGGGCCAGATGGGATTGGAGAAACTTCCGGCTAAACATTCCTTTTTTATTTTTTCATTTTATGTGTATGGGTGTCTTGTCTACATATATATCTGTGCACTGTGTGCATGCCTGGTGCCCATGGAGGTCAGAAGAGGGTAAGCGCTCCTGGAACTGGAGTTACAGACAGTTGTTAGTCACCATGTGGGTAATAGGAAATAAACTTGGGTCCTCTGGAAGAGTAACCAGTGCTCTTAATCTCTGAGCCATTTCTTCATACCTCCCCCAAAGCCCATTCTTAAATGGCCACGTAGGGGTTGAAAAATCACTCATGGGACTGCCTTGCCCAAGAGCTGTAGACTGAATGCTTTGTGTTCCCTCAGAATTCATAGATAGAGTCACTAACCCTAGCATCACTAGTTTAGGGATGGTGCTTTAAGGATATAATTAAAGTTAAAATAAATCCATGGAGTGGGGCCATAATCCAAGAGGACAACTGAGTGACTCCATAAATAGAGACAAAAGCTTACTCTCACTGTGTCTCAGCATACGTTAGGAACAAGCCATGCAAGACATCAAGAAGTCAGTTCTCTTTGGACCAGAAACAGGACAGCCCTTACCAACACTACTGTCACTCAAACATCCAACCTCAAGAATTATGAAGATAAACTTTCTGTTGTTTAAACCTAGCAGTAGTATGGCATCCCAAGTCAACTAAGACACCAAAGAAGCAAAGATCAAGTGTGTCTTGAGTGTACTAGAAGCAACAGCAGGTGATGGATAAAGACAGGTGCTAGCATTATCAGATGTACATAATGGGACAGTTATGCCTTTAATGTTAAAAAAGGAAAAATCATGGGCTTAAGAGATTGCTCAATTGTTAAGAGCACATATTGTTCTTTCAGAGAACTCAGGTTCAGTTCCCAATACCCATATGACAACTCATAAATGCCTGTAACCCTAATTCCAAGGGATCGACCCCTCTTCTGGCCTCCATGCATGTGGTTCATATACATTCATTAAAGAAAACACTCATACACATAAAATAAATATTTTTAAAGTCAGACTTGAAAATGTCTATAGGGAAGAAGAAAGTGCCAAAGACTTGGAACAAATGATGAAAAAGAAATTTTTTCAGTTAAAAACAATATTTGCCCCAGCCCTCGGGAGGCAGAGGCAGGCAGATCTCTGTGAATTCGAGGCCAGCCTGGGCTACAGAGTGAGGTCCAGGACAAGCTCTAAAGCTACACAAAGAAACCCTGTCTCGAAAAAACAAACAAAAAAAATATTTGCATCAGAAAATATTGAGGTGGGGGCAGACTGTTTAACATTGGGTGGCCTGGAACTCTCCGTGTAGACTAAGCTGGCCTCAAACTCACAGAGATCCACCTGCCTCTGCTTCTGAGTGCTGACATTAAAGGCATGTGCTACCATGCCCAGCTCCAGAGTGAAATCTGTTTGTTTTGATTTTTGGTCTTTTGGGGGTTTTGTTGTTGTTGTTGTTGTTTTTCAATACAAGGTTTCTCTGTATAGCTATCCTCGAATTCATTCTGTAGACCTGGCTGGCCTCAAACTGAGAGATCCTCCTGCCTCTGCCTCCTGAGTGCTAGGATTAAAAGTATAAGCCACCAAGCCGGGCAGTGGTGGTGCACGCCTTTAATCCCAGCACTTGGGAGGCAGAGCCAGGTGGATCTCTGAGTTCCAGGAAAGGCACAAAGCTACACAGAGAAACCCTGTCTTGAAAAACGCCCCCCTAAAAAAGTATATGTCACCACTGCCTAGCTCAAAGTGAATATTAGACCTATATGTAGATTAAACACAGAATGAGGAGAGAATCACTAAATAAGAGGCCAGAAAAATTACTGATACTGTGGCATAGAGAAACTAAAAGGGAATTTGTGGGAGAGGTTAAGAGACATGAAGAACAAGGCCAGAATGGTCTACAGAGCGAGATCCAGGACAGGCACCAAAACTAAACGGAGAAACCCTGTCTCGGAAAACAACAACAACAACAACAACAACAACAACAACAACAACAAAAGAGACATGAAGAACAGAGCAAGAAGTTTTAGTAAAAATTTAAGTGGACTTCCAGAAAAGGGAAGGAAGACACTAAGTGAAAATGACTGACATGGAATGGGAAGTGGGTCAGGCATGTGGAGCCGAGGAAACAGCCCCAAGGCCACGTGTACACCGTTGCCTTAATAACAGGTTAGATGGGTCTGTTTGGAGACGGCCTCAAATGTAACATGACATCCAGTGGCCAGAGAAAAATAATGAGTCCTAAGCCTGAACTTACTAAAGAACAGAAACGGGAAATTGGGAAGCTTTTGGTCTCTTTGATTCTGATGGAACTGGAACTATAGACATCAAGGCTTTAAATCCAAGAAAGAAGAAATCAAGAAAATGACCAGTGAAATTGATAAGGAAGGGACAGGAAAAGTGAACTCTGGTGACTTTTTGACAGTGATGGCTCAGAAAATGTCCCAGGAAGACACAAAAGAAGAAATTTTGAAAGCTCTCAAGTTCTTCAGTGATGATGGAACTGGGAAAATATCATTTAAAAATCTGAAGTGTGTGGCCAAGGAGGTAGGCGAGAACTTACCGATGAGGACCTGCAGGAGATAATTGATGGAGTTGTTGAGGTCAGTGAATGAGAGATCCTGTGCATCAGTAAGAACCCGCCTCTATTGATCAGGGTTTCTTTTTCTACTACTGTAAGCACATGTGACTACATTAGTGTCTGCTATTGTGTGAAATCCAGTTTTGAGAACACCCACCACTACATCCCAGACCTCTGGGGTAACTTTAGCCATGACCTTGAATCTATTTTTGACCTATGGAAATATTCTCTAATATTAAATTCCTTGTGCATTTTCCTGCTGATTAACTCAGGAGGGAGACCAAGAGCACACAGAGTGGGGCAAGGAGTCTGAAGGGACTACTGAGGCCACTCCACCTTCTATTACTTCACACTGCATTTCCACACAGCTGCAAACACACAATGGCTTCTTAAATGTCCATGTAGCCAGGTCACCATAAGCAGTGGGCTTTTCTAAAATGGTTATGTTTTTTAGCTGACACCTGAGTGCAGTTTTTCTTTTATAAAATCCAATGAGCCAGGCAGTGAGTGGCACACACCTTTAACCCCAGCACCTGGGAGGCAGAGGCAGACGGATCTCTGAATTTAAGGCCATCCTGGTCTACAATGGCAGTTTCAGGATAGCCAGGACTGTTACATAGAGAAACTCTGTCTCAAAAAAACAAACAACACTCAATGGATGCTTGCAGTGGTGTTTGCATCTGTGTTAATGCATTTATTTTGTTTTAAAAATAAAATCCCTCTTAGTTTAAGCTCTCAAAAAATAAAAATACTGATATGTTCTAGAACTGATAAAATACACCATCCCTCTAGCGTAAGATCCCAGAAACATTACTGTTGTTTTGACACTGAGTCTTTAAGCAAGGCTGGCCTCCAATTCTTGATCCTCCTTGCCTCAGCCTCCTAGGTGCTGAGATGGTAGACATATGTCAGTATCTGCTGCTGATCTTTTACTCTTTTAAGATGTATTCTCAGCTGGGTGGTGGTGGCACAAGCCTTTAATCCCAGCACCTTTAATCAGGAGGCAGAACCAGGCAGATCTCTGTGAGTTCGAGGCCAGCCTGGTCTATAGAATGAGATTCAGGAAAGGCACAAAGCTACACAGAGAAATCCTGTTTTGAAAAACAAACAAATAAACAACAAAAAAAAACCGATTTATTCTCTTTCTCTCCCTCTCTCTCCACTCTGTGGGTATCTGCATGGGGGTATGTGTACAAGAGTGCCTGTGCCTTTAGAAGCCAGAGGATCTGGACACTCCTGGAGCTAGAATTACAAACCTTCATACACCTTCAGAAGTGGGTACTGAGAAATGAATTGGACTAACTGCTGAGCCCTCTCTCTAGCCCCATAGAAATATTGTAAAGTAAATAAACTAAAAGACGTTCATTCTTAGACAAATAGCAGTGAAGTAATAAAATACCAAAAGCAAAGGAATTCTGTAATATGAATAGCAAAGATGTCAAAAAGGATTAACATCTGTTTTCCCTGGGAGCCAAAAGATAGTGGAATGATTGACTATAGTCGAAAGAAAATAAATTTCCCAGGGAAAATATGTTTCCAAGAATGAAAATGAAATAAAAACATTTTTTTAAGTGGAGAGCTATTTGCCATCATGAAGTTAACTGCTTTTACTTTTAGTAATGTTTCCTACCACGTTAAAGGAAAACATGAAGAATTAGTACTCCCCTTCTGACCCACGGATCCCAGGTCACGAGGCTCAGTGGCAGGTGTCTTTACCCACTGAACCATTTAGCCAGCCCTGGCTTCATATTTATTGGCCTGGAACAATGATTTATAACTCAGTGAGTTTGAGGCCAGCCTGGTTATACAGAGTGAGTTCCAGGACAGCCAAGGCTACACAGAGAGAGACCCTGTCTCAAAACAAAACAAAAAGACATTTCTGTTGTTGTTTTGGTTTTCTTTTCTCTGGAATTAAAAAAAAATTCCCTGTGAACAGCCAGCCTCAAACCTTTGATAGGTTTGGTAGACCCCAAGTGGGACCCCAGAACATTCTCAAATCCTGAGTTGCATGACTTTTCCCAGGAGATGTAAACAAATGTCTGTTCACTCAAGATTAGGCATTAACTTAAAACCAAATAAGTGGTTCCTCACAAGTCTTGCTTAGTGAACCAGAGTTTGTTGCTATTACTAGCAACATGAAGCTAGTGGATGGATGAATGGGAGGCTCAGAGACAGCTGCCTCACTGAAAAGCCCACACCAACTTAGATGTGGCTATGAAACTACATCACTGAAGTTCCCTGCACAGCAGGCAGACAGCACTGCTGAAAAGTCTCTTCTAACCCTAGAAATTGCTAACCACTTAGATAACTTTGGTGAATCTTACCAATTTCGTGAGCTTCCTTACTCTTACAAATCTCTTGAACTTCATGAATCATAGGATCCACCTTCTTTCCTTCCAGGAAGGAATGTTTCAATTAACAATAGCTACACAACACTCTACTGCTTCTTCTGACTCTTAAATTCTGTTTCTTATTCTGTGATGTTCCCTGAACCTTGGAGAATATGGTCTGAAATGGATGATTAATTATTTTTTGCTACTATGCCACAGCAACAGTCAATTTTTCTTAATAGTTTGGCTGGTTATAAGTCTCTACCATACCCACCTCTTGCTAAATAAAAAGAAGTTACTTTAATGACCAAGACTAACAAAAACAGTAATTTATAGACATAAACACAAATGTTCAAAAGACAATTTGACAGGCAATGTATCACATCCATTTAACAAAGCAATAGTAATGGCTTTCCAGTTAGAGCTTATGTATCTCCTGCCACAGGTTTTCTTGCCACAATAGCAAACATATGTTTGTACCAGTGTTGGTGGCTTTAAATACAGTGGGAAAGTGATTGGTTGAATGTGTAACGGTTGTGCTACTATTGCACCAGTTAACACTTCCTGCCTGTCATGGTAATCCAAAACTAAGCAGGAGCCAGGCAGGGGTGGCAAATGTCTTTAATCCCAGCACTCAAGAGGCAGAGAGAGGCAGGTGGATCTCCATGAGTTCAAGGCCAGCCTGGTCTACAAAGTGAGTTCCAGGACAGGGCTACACAGAAAAACCTTGTCTTGAAAAACAAAACAAAACAAGCAATCAAACAAAAGCAGGATTGTTGAAAACAGTTCTTCCCCAGTAGTCTACACAGTGCCTTCCAGTATAATGACAGATGACAAATAGAGAGGATGCTGCTAGTTCAGTCAAGCTTGATTTCTTCATGTCCTGTAACCGAAAGGAAGGAAGGAAGGAAGGAAGGAAGGAAGGAAGGAAGGAAGGAAGGAAGGAAGGAAAGAAGGAAAGAAGGAAAGAAGGAAAGAAGGAAAGAAGGAAAGAAGGAAGGAAAGAGAAAGAGAAAGAAAATGCAGTGTTCTACAGTGTCCTATAACCAAAAATGCATTTAGTTCTAGCGTGCAGCCAAAAGCACTGGAAGTAGCCACTATGATTCTAGGTGACTCAGAAGCCTCCCTGGCCAACAACAATAAGGAAGTAGCCCACATCTGGCACTGGAACTTCCACTCAATCTTATAGCTTTTGGGGAGTGGGATTTGTCTCTCACCCACATAGGAAGACTTCATTCAGACCCTTAAACTATGGTTCCTACTTTCCTTCCAGATGGTCTTCCAAATCTGTAAGGCAATCAAGGGTTGGCGTCATGAAAAAGCAGCTTTTATAGAGGGTAGGTAGGATCTCTGACAGTTCATGTCTATCTGTTCCAAGCAAGTGTCTCTGAGTGGGTCTGTAAGTGGGTTTTATATTTATTTATCTATTGTGGATGTGGGTGAGTGGGTAAGCATGTGTGCCAGTCAGAGGACAATTTTCTGGAATCAGTCCTCTTCTGCCACATGGGTTCTGAGGGTTATCAGCTTGGCAGCAAGCTCCTTTACCATTGTGATGTCTTGCTGGTCCCCTACATGTACTTGCAAGAGAAAACTATCCACTGTATCTGCTTCAGTTAGATTTCAGTGAACTACTGGAGAACACTTGACCAGGATATATAATGGTGTCTGGGGGCAGAGGGTTGCCTGTACTGCAAGTTTCACTTTACATACACACTTGAAGCAGCTTCTTCCCTGCCCATGCAAATCGATAGTTGAGAGAGCTCATCCAGTGTCAGCCTCATTACCATTACTCTGGCCATCTGGGGACATCATGGTGGCTGTAGGGATCCTATAACAGTTCTCTGCTGGGGCTCCAGCCAGTCCTTTACTCATCCCCAAAGTGTCCACAGCAAATGTCAGCAACATTGGGATAGGCGACAGAGGGGCAGCCCCTGAACATGGGGCTGCGATGTCAGTCAGTGGTACATTGGGGCATGAGAGAAGCTTTCAGAGCACTAGGCAATTTTAGCAGGCTCTGGACCCACCTGAGCTGATCTAGTTGGAAGGAGCATGGGTAGAGTGGAGTGAACTGTGGGCAGAAATTGTGTAGGAAAGGCTTAAAGGTAAGTTTTCCAAATGAAGCTGTGGTGTCGTGGTGAGGCAGTGGTTTGGGTGGGCTGCCTAGCAGTCTATGAGGGAAAATGTTGGCAGGGGCAGGCCGGGGATCAGGCGGCAGAGCTCTGATAGCAGCTTCACATTAAAATGGGTTCTGGTACTTCTGAGACATCCACAGGTTAGTTTTGCCTAAAATAGACTTTCTTTCTTTAGCAAGAGAGCAACTGGAATATGGTGATGAATTTCAGTGAGTCACCAGCCAACACACACCCATTCTGTGCTCAGCTGTTAATTTCTATTTACTTCTCCACAGAAGGGAAGAGAAAATAGAGTTAGTTTATTCATACAAGCCCTTGGTTTGAGATAAATACGGTCAATCATGCCTACAGTTCTTCGATCTATTTTTATTTGGGCACCAGAGAAAGTTACAAAAGGGATGCTCTTTTATAGTTGGTAAAGATAAAATCTTGTTTTATGAAAAGGTATTTCTTGCATATGGCCTGGGATTTCCTCTCCACCTTCTACAATAAGGGACCTCTTGCCTGAAATTGTACTCTAGGCCAGAGGAGGGAAATGGAGCAACACACTATTTGCTCTGAAAATTACAGAGCACATTTTCTTCAGAAATACAACCTGTGTCTTGAAGGTCTTCAAACAGCTAAAGAGTTACTGTATGAACTAGAATTCCACCCCTTCCTATACACCCCATGGCAAAAACACATCCATGCAGAAACTTATACAAGATATTCCTAGTAGCTGTATGCATGATAAATGAACAAACATGGTATATTTACATAAGGCAACTCTAACATGTGCATAAACCCTGAGGACATCGTGCTGAGTAAAAAAATATGCCAGATACAGGTCCCTAGAGTGAGCAAACTTGTAAAGGTGAAAAGTTGAATGGGGGCTACCAGAGCTGGAGGAGGAAGATAGTTCAGTTAGTGTCTAGTGGGCAAAAGTTTCGGCTTGGAGATGGACAAGTTCTGGAAACTGGTGATAGTAATGGTCACATAATAGCATGATGTGCTTAGCATAACTAAACAGTGGTTAAATGGGCTGAGGATGTAACTCAGTGGTGAAGCACTTGCCTAGACTATGCAAATTCTTGGGATAGAATCCCCAGCACAGAAAAAATAAGGTTAAGTGGTAAAGTTCAATGTGCATATACAAAGCTACAGTTACCTGGCCATTTATTTAGGCAGTGTTGCACCATATGGCCCTGGCTGGCTGTGAACTTGCTATGTACATCAGGCTGGCCTCAATAAAGTTCTGTCTGCATTTGTCTCCTGAGTGCTGGGGTTAATGTTGTGCATCATCATGTAAGGCAAGGATAATTTGTTATACTGACCAGCTCTAGGGATGGAACCCTGGCAGAACCTCTATCCATGTGGCTTCTCTGAACCATTGTGTCCTCCTGTGTGTCAGTAGGAATTGTCTTTGTAATATTTTGTTTGGTTTTTCAAGACAAGATTTTTTGTTAGCCCTGGCTATCCTGGAATTCACTCTGAAGACCAGGCTGGCCTCGAACTCAGAGATCCTCCCACCTCTGCCTCCCAAGTGCTGGGACTGAAGGCGTGGACCACCACTGCCCAGCAGTCAGTGGGAATTGTTATCTGCCCCTACCCTGAGGGCTGTTTAGAGGTACAAAGGGTGAAACGAGCACACTGAGGTGGACGTCCTGTCCATTAGCCACCTTTATTTTCCACCTCAATCAGCCACTACCACCAACCCTCCAACCCAATATAAACCAAAACAGGAGGTGCCACCAGAATCCCAGCTTTGTTTGATTTTTATCAAACTTGTGCCAAATGTATATAACAGAAAATTTGAGTTTATAATTTTCATGTATGCTTTTCAATAATTTTTAAGTGCATTCACATTCTTTTTCTTTTTGGGGGAGGTTGTTGGTTTTGTTTTGTTTTGAGATAGGGTTTCACTGCATAGTCTTTGCTGTCCTGGAACTCACTCTGTAGACCAGGCTGGCCTCGGACTCACAGAGATCCACCTGCCTCTGCCTCCCAAATGCTGAGATTATAGGTGTTAGACACCACATGCCTGGCAAATTCACATTCTTGAGCAACTATTACCACCATCCAGAACTTTCCCATCTTCCCAAACTGAAACTGTCACCATGAAACATTACCCTCAGGCCAGCAAGAGAGCACAATGGATAAAATGCTTGTTGCACATGCCTAGCAACCTGACTTCCATTCCTGGACTTCATGTAACAGTGGAAGGAGAGACTTGTTATTCAAAATTGTCCTCTGACTTCCACACATACAACATGGTAAGTAAGAGTGTTTCCCAGCCTGTATACATATACACACAATAAAAGAAAAAGAGTAAATATCACTCCTCCCCAGGGTAAAGGCCTACACTTGGAACAAGCCCTGTGCTATGAGGCTAGAATGACCTCTAAAATAAGAGGTAGTCACAAGCAAATCAAACTGCACTCAACCAGTGGTCTTCAACTGCAGCTGCTGCTTGTGGTGCTTTCACTCAACACCTGACCCTTCTACAGATGTTTTTGGTGGTTACCACAGAAGAGAGGGGAGATATGAGCCTCTAATATATGGAGGCCAGGATCAGCTACACAGGATCAGCTCTCCTACCCAGCTAGGATCATCTGCCCCTGTTGTCAATAGGCTAGGATAGAGATAGATGTCCTCTAATCGTCCCAAAGGCCAAAGAAGTGCCCTTGTAAAAGGCTAGCTGAGGGGGCAATGGCACATTCCTCCCAGCCCAGGGTCTCTGGTAGGTTAAACTTCCTACTCCATAACTTTTCTTGATCTCAGTGGAGTTCAGAGTTCCTTACCACCATCCTGATGGACTAAACATCTATGCCTCTTAATCATGTTGAAGCAGCTAGGCGGTGGTGGCACACGCCTTTAATCCCAGCACTCAAAAGAAAGAGGTAGGCAGATCTCTGTGAATTCTAAGACAGTTTGGTCTATAGAGAATTCCAGGCCAGCCAGCACTACATAGAGAGAACCTGTCTCCAAAAAAATCATGTTGAAGCTGTAACCCCAATTCAATAGTATTTGGAGAGAGAGTCTCGGTTGAATTTGGTTATGATAGTGGAGATTTAGCCTATGGGGCTTGACAAGAGGAGGAAGAGAAACTAGGCATGGAGGCAGAATCCTGTGATCCCAGCATTTAGCAAACCAAGTTAGAAGGTTGAGTTTCATGCCAATTTTGACTACATTGTAAGACTGTCTCAAAAACTCTAAACAAGAAAAAGAACAGGAAGTGACAAAGGGGAAAGAGAAGAGGGGAGGGGAAAGAGAGGCCATGTAAAGCAGAAGGACCTCATCTAAAAGACAGGAGGACAGTCTTCAACAGAAACCAAACCTACCTTCATCTTGGCTTCTAGCCTGCAGAACTGTGAGAAATGACAGCTTGCTGTGTGTAGGCCACCCGGCCTGTGTTGTTTAGTCGACAGCCTGAGTTGCTTAAGACAGACTCCTTTCACACCAGGAGTGGCTCTAACAGGCTTCTGGTTCATGTTTTACTCTCAAGTTTGCAAAAGTTGTATATTTACCACAGTTTCATAGGAGCATCGTTGCTTTCCACTGACTTCTGTGGAGCTGTTTTCTCCTCTTGATGGGGAAGCATTGGCATTCTGACTTTGGTATCTGACTTTGGGAGGTTGATGCATTTTATAGGGGTTGGGGTTGGGTTCTCAGTAGCTTGTGGTAGCAGGAGTCTCGACCTTCCCTGGACTGGCTTTAGGGACACCCACTGTGGCTGTGCCAAAACTGGCTAGGGTTGTCCCTAAGAAGACATGCCCTAGGGACTCAGCTCTGGAACTGTGTCAGAAGCAAGGCCTCTAATACAGGAAGTGGCTATGGAAAATTCTTCCAGTCATGTGGAGACAAACTCTTGAGGACATGACCCTCTTTAGCATTTATGAACAGAACTCACTCCTCCATTACAAGTTGCTTACACAGGACATGGTTCCATAAACACCTTTCATCACAAGTAAAAATCCTGCACTTTGCTGGGTGGTGGTGGGGCATGCCTTTAATAACCATCTCCGTGAGTTCGAGGCCAGCTTGGTCTACAGAGTGAGATCCAGGACAGGCACCAAAACTACACAGAGAAATCCTGTCTCAAAAAAACAAAGAAGAAGAAAGGAGGAGGAGGAGGAGGAGGAGGAGGAGGAGGAGGAGGAGGAGGAGGAGAGAGAAAAGATATCCTGAACTTTGAACTTTCTGGGAATGACTGGGTCCGTGGGCCATGCATCTCAATCTGGTGGAATTCGTCTGGGACCTGATACTCTACATTCTGATAGAATCTATCCATTTCAGGAAACATCAACATGAACAATGTTGTGGAATATTGGTACACTGTGTGAAGATGTATTGCCGTGATTGGTGTAATAAAAAACTGAATGGCCAATACCTAGACAGGAGGTATAGGCAGGACTTTTGGGCAGAGAGAGAACTCTGGGAAGGAGAAAAGCGTAGTTGCCAGCCAGACACAGAGAGGAAACAGGAGGTGAAAGATGGAAGAGAGGTAACACCATATGACAGAATGTAAATTAATATAAATTGGTTAATTTAAGGTATAAGAGCTAGTTGAGACAAGCCTAAGATAAAGGCCAAACTTTCATAATTAATAATAAGTCTCTGTGTAATTATTTAGGGAGCTGGTAGTTCCACAAAAGATAGCCTGACAAGAAAGCTGGCTACACAACAACAACAAGTTTGATAAAAATTTCTCTTGGCTTTCCAGAAAATAATGCAAAATTTTCACTCAAAGAGTCAATCACCAGCTATGCAAACAAAACAGACGTAGCACATATTATTGTTACCCCAGCCTAAGGATTGACAGAATGGACAATCACACATTGGAGCAGTGTCAGGGAGTCAGGATAAGATGAATAAATAGTCTTCAGACCCTGTTGGACCCTTTCTATTCTTCAGCTAGGAAAATTCAAGATATCTTCTACCTTCTCCCGGATCTCTAGAGAGACTGAGGCCCAGCTACCCACAGCTGTCTCTAGTCTTGAAAATAAAGGCAAATATACATATTATAGAGGTACCATGGCTAACAGCAAGCAGATGTGTGTGAGCCCCGAGAGAAGACATAGTCCAGTATTCATGACTCCATCCAACTCCCCCAACCCCTTTGCATATTAACCTCCACCCTGCCAGATAATCTCCAACAGGACTGGAGAGCTGCATTCAATGGCAAATAAAACAAAAAGCTGATGCATAACGACAGCTCCCAAGCCAGATGATTCAAGTGGTGTTCTGATATCCCCCTGTGGGATGGTTCCTATGAGAAGGAAAGAGGGATGTCTAAAGAGAAAAAAGACAGTTGCATTGAGGCATGAGCCCACAGAGGTGTGTGTGTGTGTGTGTGTGTGTGTGTGTGTGTGTGTGTGTGTGTATAAAGGGGTGTGATAGGGAAACAGACTCACTAATACAAAGCAAAGTAGATGTGGTGCGGATCCACGGCTGATCCTGCTTCTGTTCTCCTCAAGGCCTATGGGGACCAACTGCAAGCCGCTTTCTATGGCCTGACCCGGTCTCCTCACCCTAAGAGAGAGCTCGACCCACTTTCTCTCTCCTCTTAAGCAGTCAAGTATACAGACAAGAAGCCATGCCCCAAGGCTTATATCCCAAAGCTATTGGCAGAATGAATTCCTACAACATTGCATAAAAAAGGAAGTTTTTGTTTTTGTTTTTTAATTATTTTTTTGTTTTGTTTTGAGACAGGGTTTCTCTGTGTAGTTTTGTGCCTTTCCTGGATCTCACTCTGTAGACCAGGCTGGCCTCGAACTCACAGAGATCTGCCTGCCTCTGCCTCCTGAGTGCTGGGATTAAAGGCATGTGCCAACACCACCTGGCTGCTTTTTAACTTTTCTTGCAAGTATTCCATAGTCTGGGGTCCAATAAATAGAAGCTTAATTATAAAATTTGGGATGTGGGTTGGAGATTTAGCTCAGTGGTAGAACACTTGCCTAGCAAGTGCAAGGCCCTCGGTTGAGTTCTCAGCTCCAGAAGGAAAAAAAATTTTTTTGGGATGTTCTGTGCAGTACTTCTAATGTTTGGGTTCTGATTAGCCTGGGACAATGCTGCTCCCACTTCTCAGAGCCCTTCTGGTTGCATGTTTTTTACCATTACCCAGGAACTCATAACTACAACATAATCCTGTTCCTGGAGTCTTACATAAATAGAAGCCAATACATACTTCATTCAGCTCATGAAGGGTCCAAGAAAGATGAAAGAGCTGGCTTGAAAAGCATCTGAGACCCTGGCTGGATTCATGAGGTATGTGGAGTTTTATACAATTATTAAAATTATGAGGTGGAGAGGGCATCCTTCAGGAAACTCTGAGATTCCTGGGTGGGAACTCTTGCTTTGTGAAATAAGCATCCTTGTTGGATGGGTGTGCTATTTGATGGGCTTCATACTAATTTCAGGGCAGAAAATGGTCATCTATATGTGGTGACAGTGGATGTATGTATGATATTGCCATCCCCCACTGCCATCATACTCTAGCTTCAAACATGAATTGAATACTGGTGGCTCTCTAGGAATCTTCCAGGTCTTCAGCATTAGACTAGGACTGCTGAGGCATCTTGCTTCCTGGGCTGATTAGCTTCTAGGTTCTCAGCCTCTCCATCATGAAGGCTCTATTGTGTAAGTCAATCTAATAAATCACTTTTTGTTACATAAACACATATATACTTTATTGGCTTTGTTTCTTTAGAGAATCCTGCCTAATACAAATCCCAGCACTAAGAAGGCTGAGGCAAGAGGACTGTGCATTTGAGGCTAGCCTGGACTACATAGTGCTTTTGAGGCCAACCATACATACATACACTCAGGACGAAATGAAGGTTGTCAAGTGACATTGCTTTTTCCTTATGTAAGATGCCAGCTACTCAATCTTTGTGTTCCTCCTTCAATCCTCTCTGAAAACACACTCACAGACAGGCCAAGAAGTATGCTTCTTAGTGAAAGAGACCCCCACACAGCCTGGCTTCCTTCCCAAACACCTGTTTTCACAGAGAGATCCTTTATTAAGTGGGAAAGAAAAGTAGTTCCTTTCTGACTCAGGCAGAAAACAGCAGCAAATGGCCTTGCAGGTGTAACTTTTAAGAGGAGGAAAGGGGAGGTCTGTGTTAGAAAGGACTAGGACGCTGTGGTGAAGGAGATAAGGACAAGGGAGAAGGGGAAGGTGACAAGAGAAAGGGGGAGGGGCATTTCCCCCCAGAGGGACAAAGGACTGCCTCTGGATAGAGAGGAGACAGAAGTGGCCCATAGGTAGATGGTGGTTTATAAAGATAAATTGGGCATATTAATTGGCGAACCAAAGGGGGTTTTGGTTGCTGGACTTCAGTAGTCAGCCTCAGGAGGAGGAAGTGGTCAAATAAGGTACTAGACCTTGGTGGCTAGCTTTAGGTATGTAATCTAATGGTTTTTAGCAAGGCAGAGGGAATGGGAGAGAAGGCCAAGGCCTGTCACATGCTCAAATGGGCTAGTGTCCCTTCACTTAGGTGACTTTAGATCCTACCAAGTTGACAAGATTAGCAATCACAGAATTACAAGCAAGCTATCAATCACACCGGCTAAAAATCTGAACTCAAATCTGTCATCTCACAGGAATGACACTGACAGGCTGGTGAGATATGAGTTATGACAGAAGAGGGCAAGGTAGAATTTTTTTGATGCACTGTGATACAAGTTCAGCTGGCAAACAGTGCTGTCTGGGCACAGGCACTCAAACTGGCTCCTTAGGAAGGTTTTTCTGTGTACATAGTCAGACAATGTTGCAATATCATGGTGCTTTGAAATAAGTGCAGCTAGAGTTTACCTTGGTTAACAACAGTGTGGCCTTGAGTCAAAGATAGTCTTGTTCTTAGTCAGAAATGGCTCATCAAGATCATCCATTCTAGCCCTGGGTGTGGTGGCAGTACGTGCCTTAAATACCAGAACTCAGGAGGCAGAGGCAGGCAGATCTTGAGGCCACCCTGGTCTACAGAGCAATTTTTGGACAGCCAGGGCTTCACAGGGAAACCCTGTCTCAAAAAACCCTGTCTCAATTAATTACCCATTCTAAACTGGCAACCATATTTTGTAACTAGGGCTTATTATGATCAACTCTTTTTTAAAGGATAATTAATGGTCCTGCATTCCTCTTAGAATAATGTCCACAAACATTTTCATAATTTTCTTCCACCGCTTTTCTTTTCCACCTGCTCCTGGGAACTGAATGGAAACACCAGTACAATATGCTCCTTAATAAAGCAGAGGGCGGAGTGTAAGAGGCACTTCTGCTTCAGGTTGTATGAAGATGTGCCAGAAATGCTAAACTACAACTACTCTAAGTAACTTTGTGCCTGCTGGTAAGAAGCTCGAGGGCAGGGAGCAGGCTTTGTCCAAAGGTCTACTGCTCCCTAGGGGGTAAGAGAAAGTCAAAGAAGTTGCTGGCAGAGCTCCTCTCTCTGCCAGCATCTTCACAGGCACACGATGCACACACGAGTAGACACACTGACATGCATGGACAGAAACCCACGGAGACCTAGAGGCACTCATGCGCAGACACCTTTAGAGGTGCAAGTGTCCATATGTCCAGTTGTGAACTCACAACTGCCTGTAACTTTTAGTTCCATCTGATGCCCACATGGACACGTGCACATGTACCTAAGCTCTTACCCTAGCATTCGAGGATCTGTGGAGCTGCGGGGTAAATCCTTATTACCAGACGCTTCCCACACTAATCTGGAGCCGGCTCTGTGGAGTAACATTGGCCACGACCCCCCGCCCCCCGCCCTCCATGCCTCTCTTCCATTGGCTGTGGAAGCAGACCTCCCGCCTCCTGTTGCTTCTGGCACGGCCCATTACCGCCTCAGGATCTCCATTGGCTGAGGCAACAAGTCTTCCCAAGAGAGGCGGTGGGCGAGGTGCAGAGGCGTTAAGAACTAGATGGACGAACTTGCTAGCCAATGAGCGTGTGTATCCACCTCAGCAACTGAGGCTCCCCAATGACGAGGTAGGGTGGGCGGGCGCTGCGGCTGTCAAGAGCCCCGGCCGAAAAGCGTTTGCCTTGCCCGCAGGCACTCAGGGACCCGCCGCCGCCTGTGCTCAGCTTGGGGCCGGCATGGGAAGGGTGGCCAGGCCGGCATGATGAGCGCCCTGGGCAGCCCCGTGCGGGCCTACGATTTTTTACTTAAGTTCCTGCTGGTGGGCGACAGCGACGTGGGCAAGGGCGAGATCCTGGCCAGCTTGCAGGACGGAGCAGCCGAGTCTCTTTATGGCCACCCGGCGGGTGAGCGCGGCGGCGGGAGCGCGACCGCAGCACCCGGAGGCGCAGCGCTGGGGTCTCGGTGCGAGCGGTCGCTCCAGAGTGGGTCTAGCCCATGTAGCGGCTGGGCAGGGCTAGGTCCCGCATGCTGGGGTAGACTACACGCTGTGGGCAGAGTCCGCAAAGCAGCTCAGGGTGGGCGTCGTATTTGGGAGAAGTGAGTGGGATTGCGGGAGGCGTGGGCAGAGAGGCAGCAGAGTAGGGAACAGGAGAGACCACAGGCTCCCGGTCCGTGACCTTTTGGTGAGTGGGACTGCAAGCATAGAGTAACAAGACTAGGCTTGAACCTCGGGTTCCAAGCACCTTGCACTGGGGCTCCCTGTCCTAGTGGACAGGACTTCTAGGAGGAGGAGCCTCAGTGACGCTGTGGAGTTGGTTGGGGTGTAGAAAGATGCCCAACTAAGAGGTTCAGGAGACTGGGTGCAGATGAGACCAGAGAGCAGGCTTGAGGGCAGTGAGCAGTGTGTCCTAGTAGAAGCTTGAGGTTTGAGACCCTGCACCCCAGAGGAAGGAAACATTGGGGCAGAAACCTGTGCGGGACATACAAGAATAGTTATGTAGTGACCCCTCTCTCATACTGAGGCTGTGCAAAGACGACTGCCTTTTCGTATAGTTGTGGGGGCTTCAACTCACCTTTCCAGTACAGACCCTGTCCCGAGGCCTGCCACCCTCTGGGCTTGCAGGCTGCTTCCTGCATCTCCAGACCTCTGGCAATGCCACATGGATTAGCAGTGCTCTAAAACTGTGTGATCCAGGGCCAGTAACTGACAGCCTGACAGCACAGATTTAGACCTTTGGGGCAAAGTTCTGTTGGACAGCACTACCCCAAGAGCAGGATGTGTCCACAGTCCTGTCTTCAGGTCTGAATGCTCACTGAAGCACTGGCCTCAGCAGCAGGAAAGAGTAGAACATTTAACAAGCCCCCAAAGGGATATGAGTCCTACAGTAGATGACTGATGTGGGCAGTGAGAAAGATGTTGATGACATATGAGCAGCCTGGTTGGCGTGAGCCAGGCCCACTGAGCTTCTGTTGTATTTTATTGTCAACATGGTCGGAGAAACTTCGAAGAACTGATGCCATAGTTGTAGCCTTTGTGAACTTTTGATTTACTACATATTTTTTCTAGGGATAAGAACAGATTAGGAAGAACAGCCAGGATAGTGGCCCCCACCTGTAATCCCAGCATTCAAGAAATGGGGGTGGGGGAACTGCCATGAATTTGAGACCCTGTGGTGGGGGTGTAAAAAACAGAATGGGCGAGGGAAAAAGAGTGAAGGGAGAAAAAAGGAAACAAGTGAGGGAGAAACAAACGTTAAGATGCTAGGCCATTATTTTGTTATAAGGATGACATTTCACTGTGAGAGTTTGGCAGTGGAAGGGGAATGTTTGCAGCATCACACTCCTCTCTACCCACCCATGTCCTGGTTTTCTAGCACCCTTTGCAATTCTCATACTGCAGAGGTTCATAACACTCAATTCTGTATTGTAGCTATAATGCCAAAGAGTGCTTGGTGTTTGTGCAGTACTTACATGGATTCAACACTGGCCAACTCTTAAGCATAGCTACTCCAGAGTTCTTCATGGTACTGCTTAACCTTGTAACTAGCTGCTTTTCATTACCAGTTATCCAGGACTAAGAGCTTTCTTGAGATGCTTGCACTCAGAACACCATTGTCTGTCTCTGGATGATGCCTTGGCTGTACACAGTGTTCTTAGATGATACTGCTTTTCCCTCAACACCCTGCTAACCTGTTCTTTTGTATTTGATGTTGTCATGGTGAAAGCCTCAAGTCAACTGATTTCTAGATGGGTAATTTGCCTTTTCTTCAGGGATTTTTGAAGGCTGTTTTCTTTGCCTTACAGTTCCTTACTTAACCAATCCATGACTCAGAAGTTTTGACATATTGTATATTCTGAGTTCCTATATAAAAAATATTTTCTTAATTTCAGAGGAATTTGCTTTATGTCCATAAAATATCTTTTATTGGTTTTGTATTTGTTTCTTGTATGTTGTTTCTTATGAAAATGAGTACAAGCTGGCTTAAAACAAGAGAAGTTTATTCTCTCAGTTTCTGGGTCCTGTAATCTACACAGTTTGGCTGAGCTAAAGGCAAGGCGTAAGTAGGGCATTGTTTCTACATGGAGCTCTAGGAGAGACTCTTCTTTCATAACTTCTAGAACCTTCCTACACCACAGGGCTCTGAGCCCCTTTCTTGGTAGCTTTCCCTTGGCTCTGTTTGAATTCTCCTGCCTTGTTTTCTCACTTCAAAGTACATGGTGATAACTTTTTATCCACCTACACTGTCTGGGACAATATCTCTATCCCAATACTCTATTATCAACTTTAATTCCATTTGCACTTTAGCTGCTCTTCACATGTGCCCTGACATATTCACGGGTGAGGCTTGAACAGGCTCATTGATGAGAGGGCTGTTGTTCTGCCCTGCACTTCTATGCTGGGCATCTGTGTGTATTTTCCAAATGTATTCACCTCTTTCCACTTGCTTTAGGTTATTTTTTTGTCTCTTTCATCTGAATTTCTGTGACTATCTTGTCTTTCTTTATTGAGTGTTTGACTTTAGTAAATTGTTCAGGAATGACGTCATTTCAAAATTTTCTTTACTTTTGCTATTTTCCTTTTTTTCAATTCAAACAGTTTTTACATTTCATTAAAAATCTCTTTAGGGGTTGGGGATTTAGCTCAGTGGTAGAGCGCTTGCCTAGCAAGCACAAGGCCCGGGGTTCGCTCCTCAGCTCCAAAAAAAAAAAAAAAAAAAAAATCTCTTTAATGGGCTGTAGAGATAGTTCAGTTAACAGCACTCACTGTTCTTTCAGAGGACCTGAGTTCCATTTCCAACACCCACTTGGTGCTGGAACTCACAACGGCCTGCAACTTTAGTTCCCATGGATCTGATGCCTTCTTCTGGCCTCTGCAGGCACTAGGCATGTACATGCTGTACACACATGCATGCAGGCAAATCATTCATACACAGAAAGTAAAAATAAATGAATCTTACAAAGAAAAACTGTTGCAAAACATCTATTTGAATTCATAGTTTACCTGATTTGCAGTTTTGGTAGCTTGCTGTGTTGTTGAAGCAATAAGAATGGACTTCCTTTTGTCCCTTGGGTCCTTTGCATGTTTTCATTACTCTTAACTTTCTGAAGTGAAATATACGTATAGAATGGTACACATTCTAACATTACATAGCTCAGGGAACTTCCACAAAACTAACGTGCGGTATCACCAGCATCCAGATTAAGACATGATACTGCCAGGCTCCTGAAGCCCACAATTCCCTCTGCCAGTCACAGCATGCCCCTCATCATAACCACAGTCCTGGATTTGACAGAATAGTTCACTCTTGCCTGAATTTACACTGTGGAAAAGAGAACCATGCAGTATTTGCTTCTCTGCGAGTGCTTCTCTTGCTCTTTTATGCATGTGAGGTTCTTGTTTATAAATCCACACTATGGCTGGCTGATCCTGCTGGTTATGGGAATTTGTGTGGTTTCCGGTTACTGATTATAATGGTTTTCTTTTTTTTTTTTTTGTTTTTTGTTTTTTGTTTTTCGAGACAGGGTTTCTCCAAGTAGTTTTGGTGCCTGTCCTGGAACTCACTTGGTAGCCCAGGCTGGCCTCGAACTCACAGAGATCCACCTGGCTCTGCCTCCCGAGTGCTGGGATTAAAGGCGTGCGCCACCACTGCCCAGCTATAATGGTTTTCTTTGCTGTGCACATGTGTAGTACATGTCTTTTTCATTTCTGCTAGCAATGCTGAGTTTGGGACACGTATATGAGTCTGAGTGTGTAGCTTAGTCATACAGCATGTGCTTATCATATGTGTGGCCATGGTTTCAGTTCCCATAACCACACACACAGACACAGACACAGACACAGACACACACACACACACACACACACACACACACACACACACACACACACACACACTAACAGATGTGAATACTTACACATAAATTTAACTTTGGTACATACTCCTAAATGCTTTCTAATTTACATTTCAAACAATAAATTATAAGAGCTGTAGTGGCTCATAATCTCACCAACTCTTATTACTTTCCTTTTACAATTTAACTCTTCTCTTTTGTTTATTTTATTTTATATATTTTTTAATTTTTATGAGTATTTTGCCTTCATGCATATAGGTACACCACATACATGCCTGGTGTCCATGAATATCAGAAGATGTTGGGTCCCCTGGGACTGGAATTATAGAAGGCTGTGAGCTACAAGCGGGTGCTGGGAACCAAACCTAGGTTCTTCGAAAGAGCATCATGTGCTCTTACCTGCTGAGACATCTCTCCAGCCCCTTTTATTGTTTATTTTAATATAAGGGCGGGGAATGCAGCTCATTTGGCAGAGTACTTTTCTAGCATGCATAAAGACCTAGATTTGCTCCTCAACTCCACATTAAAAACAAAACAAAAGAAAAAACTAGATGTAGTGGCATATAGTGGTAATCTCAGTATTTGAGAGGTCAGGTTAAAGAAAGAAAATTAGGAGTTCAAGATCATCCTTGGATATATAGCAAGTTCAAGGCCAGCCTGGGCTACATGACATCTGGCCTCAAAAAACACACAAGAATATTTTAAGCATCTGTTTAGGATTTTTATTTTCTCTGATGGCTAATGAGATTAAACACATTTTTATTTTTATTTCTTCTTTTATAAAATATGCAAATCTTTGTCTTTTTTCGTTTAGTTTGATTATTTTTAGTGATTGGTAGGAGTGTCTAAAAATATATTGTCTATGAGTTTTGTGTCAGGTACTTGCACTGTGCATAGTGACTCTCTTTACATCATTTTGTCAGTCCTTTAGTAGTGATTTTGAACAAACAGAAGACTCAAATTTTTTTGTTGTTGTTTTGTTTTGTTTTTCGAGACAGGGTTTCTCTGTAGGTTTGGAGCCTGTCCTGGACTAGCTCTGTAGATCAGGCTGGCCTTGAACTCACAGAGATCCACCTGCCTCTGCCTCCTGAGTGCTGGGATTACAGGCGTGCACCACCACCACCAGAGACGCCTCTAATTTTAATACAACCAAAATAACCAATGTCTCATGGTAGGGGCTGAGTTTTGTGTAGTAAGTCTTTTCCTATTGGTAGTGAAAAGGTTCCCCTCTAAAAGCTCTGTTGGTCTACCTTTGATGCTGATGGTTGTCTTCCAGTTGAAATATGGTATGAGGAATTGTCTTGTGTTTTTTTTTCCTATTGCCGTGATAAACATCATGACCAAAAGCAATTTAGGAAAGGTTTTACTTCATCTTACAGCTTACAGTCCATCATGAAGCAAAGTCAGGGCAGGAACTCAAAGCAGGAACTAAGGCAGCCACCATAAGGAGTGCTGCTGATTGGCTTGCTCAGTTTACTTTCTATATATAAAGAGGGCCACCTGCAACAGAATGGTACTACCCACAGTGGGCTGGACCCTTCCACATCAATCACCAATCAAGAAAATGCCCCACGGGCTTGCCTACAGGCCAATGTAATGGAAATAATTCTTTCAATTGAGGTTCTCTCTTCTCAATGACTCTAGCTTGTGGTAAGATGACCAACAAACAAACAAACAAATCCAAAAATAATGAACACAGGAATCAACATACGTTTTTAAATTTTTTGACAGTTAACTACCCAGTTGGAGAAATGTCTTCCTTTCTCTGTGCTACATCTTTGACAATGGTGCTTGGGATACCTGTGGGTCTGAGCAGTTGGTCTGTCTGTATGATTGCCAGCTTCCTGTAACAAATATCTGAGGTATTCACTTCATAAAGAAAAAAGGGTTTGTTTAGCTCATAGTTTTGGAGATTTAATCCATGATCAGCTGGCCCTGATGCTTTGGGCCTGGTGCAAGGCAGTAAGTACATTGTGGGGAGAGGAAAGCAAAGAGGCAGCTGAGGTTCCACTGTGACCCAAGACTTCACATCAGCCCCTCAAAGGTTCTACCTTTCCCTAAAGTGTCACTCTAAGAGCAAACCTTAACCATGTAGGTCACTGGGAACATTCATCCTAACCATGGCAGTTGATTTGTCCCCTCTGAGCATGCATCATTCATGCAAGCTCTTCCTGTCTTGTTGCAGGAGGTGTGTTCTCCTTAGCCTAACCATGTGTAGATAAACCTTCCCACGTGTCATCTTGGTCATTTTACTACCCTTTGTCCTGCAGCTGGGCAGAGTCTTGGGTTCTGGGTCCTGCAGCTTATGAGGACCCTTGCTATGGAGCCTGTTTCCTAGGGAGCTGTCTTCTATTCCTGTGGTGACTATGGTGATTCTTCTCCTGCACTGGTCTTTCCAGGGTTCTCACTCCTGTCCAGCAAGCAGGTTTCCAGTTCAACCCTTCTGGAATGTTCTGTTTATTTTTTTTTCCAAGCAGGCACTGAAGAGGGTTGGTAGCCACGCCACCTTTCTTCCCCTGCACACCCCACATCCCCTTTGCCTCAGTGGCCAGTACGTCCCACACCAGCTCTTGACCTTCCTTTCCCTGACTGAGGATGTTTCTGCATTTTGTGAATTTCATTAATGGTAAGGAATGGAAGTGGATTAAACAGTCCTGAAATACCACATTGTTGCTCCCAAATGTCCCCAGCAGAGCAGGCACGCTGTGTTCTCTGACTGCTTCCCTTTTTGGCTATGTCTCCAGCTCCTTTTTATGATTTATTAATTTTTATTTTACGCACATTGGTGTTTGCCTGCATGTATATCCATGTGAGGATGTCAAATCACTTGGAACTGGAATTACAGACAGTTGTTAACTGCCATGTGAGTGCTGGGAATTGAACCCAGTCCTCTGGAAGAGCAGCCAGTGCTATTAACCACTGAACTATCTCTCCAGCCCTTCCAGCTCCTTTTTCTCAGGAAAATCTTTCTATTTTTTTTTTTTTGTTTCATCTTCACCCAGAGGTAATAATAATAATTCCCATGTATTGAGAGTGTGCAAGAATCATTTAGTGGGACAAGTTATATTGTCAGGCCCTGAGAGGGTGAATAATGCCCTTAAGATTGTTTAGTGTGTAGAGGAGCCAGGATGTAGACAGGTAGGCTGGCTCAAGGGACTGCACTAGATCCCCACCACCCTCAGAAGTCTATCTCTAAGAAATAATGCTCAGGGAAGTCCCTGTTTTTAATGTTCCTTCCATACAAGGAGCACTAAGGCTTCTTTATCCAGTGACCCAGTTGTAATCTTTTCTCCTTTCTTTTTGGTTCTGACAAATGTTCCTCCCAGAGCTGTTGTTTCCTCCTCTTTCTGTTCTGCAGGCAACCGTACATTTGCTCCTTTACATAGCTACCCTGCAGGTTTCCCATGGCAACCTCTTTAAGACTTAAAACATGATGTATGAAGTCATTGCTTCCCAATGTGAACTCAAGAGTTCTAACCTGAACCCATGCCCTCTGGGGAAGCACTCTAAAGAGGGTCTGATTTCCTACTGTGTTACAGACCATGGTACCACTTGTGAGCATACAGTCAATTTTTTAAGTGAAATTTTTTTTAACGTTCAGAAATGCTTCTGTGTGCTTGAAAATAAATAAAGCAGCATTTGCATCTATGTGTGTGGTACTGGTATTGAACCTAGGGCGATGCTCAAACATAGCCCTCTTTTTTCATTTGTTTGTTTTTGTTGTTGCTGTTGGTTTTTTGTCTTGTTTGTTTGCTTTTTAATATGAGGTTTTACTATGTACCTCTAGCTGGCCTGGAATCCACAGAGATCTGACTTGCCTCTGCCTCTTAAGTATAAAAGTATTAAAAATATTAAAGGTATGTGCCACGAAGCCTTGCCTTCTTTTGTTACTTTCTGTTTTTGAGATGGGTTCTTACTAGGTTGTTGAGCCTAGCCTTGAATTCACTCTGTAGTCCTGATGAGTCTTGAACTTGCAATCCTTCTGCCTTCAGTGTGAGGACTGCAACTTTGGGCATCTAGAGCAATGGGCCATATCAGCCCACTTGCAGCTGTGGATGCTTTTTGCAGTATAAGATTTTTTAAAACTATGTTTCAAACTTTATTCCCAGATTCAGTATCTAGCTGAATTTAAGTGTGTGTGTGTGTGTGTGTGTGTGTGTGTGTGTGTGTGTGTGCGTGCGTGTGTGTGTGTGTGTGTGTGTGTGTGTGTATACTACAGCTCACATGTTGAGGACAACTTGCAGGAGGCAGTTCTCTCCTTTCACTATGTGAATCCTGGGATGGACTTCAGGTTTTGCAGCAGATTCCTTTACTTGCTGAACCATGACTCCAGCCTCAAAATAATTTTCAGAAGTGTTTATATGGGACTTGGGATGTGGACTGGGTATGTAGATAGAGTGCTTGTCTAACATGCATGAAGTTCTGATTTACACACCTATCATCCTACACTCAGGTGGTAGAGGTGGTTCAGAAGTTCCAGGTCATTGTTGGCTATATGAAGCTCAAAACTAGCCTGAGATTTTTTTTTAATCTCATTTTTAAAAATTAAAAAAAAGTCTCATTTTTTTAATGTTTATGACTTAAAAGCAAAGCTCCTAGGAATTTCTTCACATGTTATGTTGTCTCAAAGTTGGTTCAGTCCAAGGTGGGTAGTGGCAGCCTTTAATCTCAGCACTCTAGGAGGCAGAGGCAGGCAGATCTCTGTGAGGCCAGCCTGGGCTACAGAGCAAGTTTCAGGACAATGAGGGCTGTTACCCAGAGAAACCCTGTCTCAAAACAAACAAACAAACAAACAAACAAACATTGGCTCAGTCCAGTTGGTCTCACCCTTTTTAAATCTTTTTAGAATTTGTGATAAGTTTTGGGCTTCGCCATCAGCCCTTTATTACTTGGAGATGGTGTGGGTGAAGCATCAGCATAGAATATCCAAGAAACAGTCCTCATCTGTCTCCACCTGGCCTACACTGTGGATTGTGTCCATTGTCCATGCTGGTGGATTGTGGGGTTGTTATAGTGAAGCCGTTGCTCATTGGTTTGTAAGCAGCTATGTCTCTCGTACCTGGTATACTATTGACCTCTGTGAAGTGGACACAGGGTTTCTCTTCTTTAAAAAAAAAAATATGAGTGTTTTGCCTGCAGGTATGTCTGTGTACCACATCCATGCAGTGCCCACAGAGATCACAAGAGAACACTGGATGCCCTGGAACTGGGTTTATAGAGAGTCTTTAGCCACCATGTGGGTTCTGGGAACCGAATCTGGGGCCTCTGGGAGAATGACAACTACTCTCTTCAGCCCACCTCGCACTCTTCTTTAAGTTTTGTTGGTGTGTACTGAGGTCCAGAGGTCTGGAACTATTTGTATGATCTTTGGGTAATTTAGATGGTTTTAGTTTTATTTTTCCACAGCATTATTTTTCTTCTTTTAATATTTTATTTATTTATTATGTATGCTATGTATTTAATTAAATGTATGCCATGGCATATGGTTTGGGACAACAGACACATTATGGGAATTGACTCTCTCCCTTCTACCATGTGTATCCCAGGGATGGAATTCAGGTCATCAGATGATGACAAGTATCCTTTCTCCCTGAACCCTTCTTCTCATCATCTCACAGTCCACAGCATTATTTTCTTTTATGAATGAATGTGGCTATACACTTTGCTTTTTCATAAGTGGACTTGGCATTCCGTGATACTAAACTCTTCACAGGGTTAGTTGTTCCTGTTGTTTTAGTTTTGAGACAGAGTTTCACTATGTATTTCTGGTGAGAACTCACTCTGTAGACCAGGCTGGCCTTGAACTCAGATCTGCCTGCCTCTGCCTCCTGAGTGCTGGGATTAAAGGCATGGGCCACCATGGTTGGCATAGGTCTTAAATTCACTGTCTTACCCCACGACTAAAACTTTATTGAAAACTGACACCAAAGCAGGAAACTATTATTGTATACATTATAAAATGAAACATAATTACACTGTCTTGGAAGAGTAACTGAACTTAGGGTAGGATTTTTCTGTGAGAATACACCAATTCAGCAAGTTGCGTGTGTCATTAGTTTCTTTCTTCTAAACGAACAGCTTCCTGTGAATCTGGCTTTTCCTCCTATATGCCGGAACAATTTACACAAAGAACCATTGTTTGAACGTGGCTGAAATGGTATGAATCTTGTGTCATTTTAAACATTTTACATCCATGAAATAAGAATTTGGACTTCGGGGCTGGCTAGATGGCTCAGTGCAGTAAAGGTGCTTGACATCAAATGTATGTCTGTACACCACATGCATACAGTACTTGCTGAGGCCAGAAGGGGGCGTTGAGTCCCCTGAATCTGGAATTACAGATGGTTGTGAGTTGCCATATGGGGATTGAACCCAGGTTGTCTGCAAGAGCAGCCAGTGCTCTTAACCACAGAGCCACATCTCTCCAGTCCACTGATTTTTAAACTCTTAACATATTGTATAGAATTTAGAAACACTGTTGTATAGAATTCCACCAGGTACACAGTCTTGGACCCTTCGCTAATGGGGAAACTGCCATATAATTTTTGTTCCCTAGCCTCAGCTGAGAGAGTGTCAGCAGTACACTTGTACCATCAGGAGCCCCTGTAGGGAGATGCTCCCTTTGTGTGTCAGTGTTAGGGCTTGACAGCCAGGCCAAAGTCCGGGTGCTGTGGTCTCAGCAGGGTCTATCTGGTACTAGATGCTGATGGTCATGTCTTAGAAAGACTCCTATAATGTGGTAAAGAATCACATAGGCCCTCACAAATGCTCCTCAAGTTTTGGGCCTGAGGTAAAATGGGCCTCAAACTGTTGCTATATTGTTTGGGTTGTGTATCCCAACCTCCTGCAATTAATGGTTAATTGTCCTCCTCCAAACATGACATTTGAATTGATGGTGTGTTATTAATATTGTGGCTTGTGGCAGGATTGGTTTGATTGGTTTAATTAAAAATAAAAGCAAAGCAGGTTTATAGAGGAAGAATCATAAATATCCATATTAAACAGCAATTGGCCTTGACATGTAGACTATTAATTATTAATACAAAAGGCTATTATCTTTTTTTTTTTTTTTTGTTTTTTTGAGACAGGGTTTCTCGTTGTAGCTTTGGAGCCTGTCCTAGAACTCACTCTGTAGCCCAGGCTGGCCTCAAACTCACAGAGATCTGCCCGCCTCTGCCTCCTGAGTGCTGGGATTAAAGGCCTGCGCCACCACCACCCGGCAAAAGGTTATTATCTTAACAGGAAAACATGCATTGACTACTGTGAAGAGTATACAGTTCTCTCTTAGATTAATAATACCTATCCATAGATGAAATTGGTTTCTTCCAGTCAGAATGCTATGTGTGTTGGGAGGTCACTGACTATCCGTGGGGCTTAGGTAGAGTCAGTTCGGCATGGTGCTGAAACCAGTCCCATCAAACTTGTCCCTCGGGCTGTTCAAGAGTGGTGCAGTGGGAGAGGGGCTTATCACATGTTTCTAGTGGAGGAAGGCTTCCTGAGCTGCTGTGACAATTGACATAAATGAGGCCTTACAATAGCAGCAATGATTCTTTCATAGAGAGAAAGGTAGCTCCCAGATCAAGGTGTCAGCTGCCCTTGCTCCCTCTGACAACCTGAGACAAGGGCCCTTCCTTGCCACCCCACTTCTTGGTATCATTTATCCTTGGTTCTTTGGCATAAAGCAGGCTGGCTCTAGTCTCTGACTGTGTTGTACATCTCTACATCTCCTTATCCTTATAAGCATATCAGGCACTGGATTTAGGACCAAATTAATTCATTATGGCGCCATCTTGTTTCCATATGAAAAAACCCTATTTTCTATTTCTAAATAAGGTTACATTCTGGGATTCCAGGAAGATATAAAATTTAGAGTAACACTATTCAATCCAACACAGATGGCAATACCCCCCCATTTTAAAGACGATTTTGTAAGGCAGGCCAAGAGCTTGCTATGTAGCCAAGGATGGCCTTGGACTCTTTTGAGAAAAGCCTTACTACATAGCCCTGGCTGGCTTGGAACTCTGCAGATCAGGTTGGCTTTGAACTCATAGATCTGCCCTACTTCTGTCTCCTGAGTGCTGGGATTAAAGTGTGTGGCACCACACCTGCCAACCCTGAACTTCTAACCTTCCTATATCCACTCCATGTGTGCTGGGTCATAGACATATACCACCATGACTGGTTATGCAGGACTGAGCATCAAACCCAAAGCTTTGTGCATGCTAGGACAAGCACGTACTCTACAAGCTGAGTTACAGCCTCAACCTGGTGTTACCCTTCTCATGAAGGCAGTACCAAGAACTTGAGATCCCCCAAAGGACCTCTTCTCCTTGTGACTGAGACCTCTTGCCCATGTTGGTCTCTGTTGGCTAGGACCTTATCAAGGGACCTCCTTCCCCCAGGACCTCCCTCAAAGTAGACCTCATGCTTAGAATCCTCACCACAGGAGTGTTCTTGTTAGGCTTTCATGGTCCCATAGTGACTAGGCCATCCCAGCCCTACAAACTGGCAGGTAGCACAGAGGCGTTGCCCTGGTCATCTGTTTTAGTATCTCCAGTAACATTTTCTGAATCACAAAGGAGAAAAGAAAGTAAATGTCAAAGTAACTTTTAAAAGATTTATTTATTTTTATTTTATGTGAATGGGTGTTTTGCCTGCACATATGTCTATATACTATGTTCACCCAGTGTCCATAGAAATGAGAAGAGGGCATTGGGCCTTCGGAACTGGAGTTATAGTCATTGGTTAGCACTGTGTGTGCTGGGAACTAGACCCAGGTCCTCTGCAAGAGCAGCCAGTGCTCACTGAGTTATTTCTCCAACCTCACTTGAAAGTAATGTTTACCTACTATCTCTAGTAGCCTTTTATTTCTAATTGACATTACTACCCATTTACTATCCTTCACTACATTAGAGGAAATTCAAATTATATATAGAGGAGCTGGAAAGGTGGTTCAGAAATTAAGAGCACTGGATATTCTGTTCTTCTAGAGGTCCTGAGTTCAATTCCAAACAACCACATGGTGACTCACAAACTTCTATAATGGAATCTGATGCCCTCTGCTGGTGGGCATGCATACATGCAGACAAAGCACTCAAAAAAAAGAAACCTTTAAGAAAAGAAAAATAAAACAAAATACAATACATGTAGCACTGAATACACAATCATACATATACATATAAACACATATTGTTAATTAGATTAGAAAGTTTTCCTTGACTTGAAAAATTGAAGAGCCATAAGAACATATATTTTAAGCTAAGTGATGGTGGCCAACATCTTTAATCCCTGCCTTTGGGAGGCAGAAGTAGGTGGCTCTCTGTGAGTTTGAGGCCAGCCTGGTCTACAGAGTGAGTTCCAGGACAGCTAGGGATACCCAGAAAAACCCTATCTCAAATTAAAAAAATAAAATAAAATAAAACAAAAAAGAAAGTATGTTTTAGAACTATATATTATATCAGTTTCATACTAATAATGTTAAAAATTCTATCTATGATAGTATTACTATGTGACAGGGAGACCATGTAGAGAGGTAATGGACTGGAAGTGCAAGAAAGGCCTAGCATGTCACATGGGTTGGTCAGTGAGAAGTGAGATTGTGGGTGGTTTTACTAAGTTTTCAAATATTACTTTGTTTTAAAGTATATATATATATATACTTGGGATCCCCAAAGGACCTCTTCTTGCAGCTGGGACCCCTTGCCCATGTTGGCCTTGGAATATATATACTGGAGACTGAACCAAGGGCTTTATTAATGTTAGGCAAGCATTCTACCACTGAGCTATATCCTCAGCTCTTGGTTTTGTTTTGTTTTGAGACAGGGTCTCACTATATAGACCAGGCTAACCTCAAACTCAAGATCCTTCTGCTTAATCCTCCTAATTACTGTGGTAACAGGTGTGCACCATCATGTTAGTATCCATATTCATATGTTCACCTCCAGAAGATGGCTGTGTGGCTTGAAGTAGCTGCTGGGACTCTCCCCGGCTCCAGTGTCTGGTCAGCTCTGCTTACTGGACAGTCATTTGTAGACATATACAATGAATTGGAGTAAGGGTTGAGCTTAAGTCTGGTCTCCCACATGACCAAACCCTCAGAGCCCATCCCTGAGAAGATAACAGTCAGTGGAAATGAAGTTGCTACTGGATATGGGAGCTAGGGGCCTAGCAGGGACGTGATTATACAGGATCATTTTGCCTTGTCTAGAGGGTGTTTCCCTGATTGTGGTGTACCCTGCAAGAGAATTAGACATAGAGTCTGAGGCCATTGAGGTCCTCATGAGCAGTTAGTCACCCTAGCTCTATAAACTGATTCCTAGATGGCAGAGATGGTGGTCAAGGCTGAGCTCAGATCCTTGTTAAGATTTAGTTGTATGTCCTATAAAGGCCATGTGATAAAGGCTTGTTTGCCAGTTGGTGGACTTTTGGGCGGTGAATGGATTATGAGGGATTGGACTTCATTAATTGATTGACTAATCCATTGATGGGTTCATAATTTGATGGCATTATTAGGAGTTGGTAGAGACTATGGGACCTAGTTGAAGAGAGTAGGTACTTGGGGACATGCTCTTGGGGACTACACATTGCCCTTGGCCCCTTCCTCTCTCTGCTTTCTGGATGCCATAAGGTAAGCAGCCCTGTTCCACCACCTCCGAGTATTGTCTCACTTCAGGGCCAAAGCAAAGGAGTCAGCTGACTGTGGACTGAAACTTCTCAAACTGTGAGGGAAAACAAATCTTTTCTCCTTTATTTTTTTAGGTGTTTCAACAATGGTAGAAAAATTGACCAACTTGAGCTGTGCCAGGCCCTGAGCAGGATAATTCAGCCCATGCCTTTTCTTAGTTCCAGGGAATTGTGGCCACAGAATGTCCATCTCAGCACCCAGACTCAGGATATGCACTGAGCCAGTGTGCCCTAAGGGGCCCACAGAGTACCAGGGAAGGAGGTGGCTCTATGCTCTGTAGAAAACCCTCTTCCCAATAGGATGTCTTTTCCTAGGCTTCTCATGCTAATGTTTGTTCTCTGGACCACACAGCTCTTAGCCCATTAGGGTCAATAGCTCACATACACCAGGACAATGCTTCTATGGGAGCCCAGTTCCTTCATTTTTGCTATTTAGATGCAAGGTAACAGGCCCTCATACTTCCAGTCGCCTGCCCTTCCTAATCCCAGGATAGTTTTGAAGTTTGGTGTCTTGACATCATGAGTCTCTAAAGTCAGGTCCTGGCATCTTCTAGGTTAATGGGGAAGGTGGCTCCCTGTTGAGGCCATTCTAACCTGTCTCCTAGAACAGACAAGTGACTTACTATCCTTGAGCTGAGTGTAGTCACAACCACCACAGCCTCTCTCACATCCTCTGAGCTAGGTTCCAATGAGGCCCTTCCCATTGTACACACATGGTGTGTGTTCTATACAGTGTCTGCTATACCAAAAATGGACCCAAAGAAGGACACAGGATTCCTTCTAAGATGTGCAATAACCACAGTGGTGCTCTCTGTGCATATTTAGAACAGGATACTGCTAAAAATAGAAGTTGGCTTTCCTTACCACACTTGCCCAGATGAGTAAACTAATAAGGTAAATGGTGTGTCCTGGAGAGGAGGTAAAAGGCCAGGCTCTTTCTGATCTGGTAAAAATCATACATTTAAGATCAGAGTGAACCATTTTAGACTGACTTTATTAAAGTAACATTGAGCACATTCAGTGTTGTGCAACCACTACCACTGTCTACTTACAGAACATTCTCCTCACTCCCAAGTCCCCTCCATCCCCAGCAACTAATCTGATAGCTTATATTTCATTCAACCTGATACATTACTCAAAAGTGGGTGCTCAGAAATAAACATGTTATAAATTACATTTAATCAGTATTTGCACCATAAGTGATCTTCCTGTATAAAGGGGCACATTCCTGTCAGCTCACTCCCAGAAATAGAAAGAAGCAGCTGGTGGAGGAATCAAAATAGATTACTAAATCACTTATTCATCTAAGTGTTTGGAGAATAGCTTAGTGTTTGATTTTTTTTTGTGTGTGTGGGGGGGTTAATGTTGAAATTATCTTTCTCTTAATAACCCTGTCATTCTGACTTATTCAATGACCATTCTGATAGGCTTTGTTTTAGAAGCTTCTTCTATTTGAATCATATTCTTTCTCGGTATTTATTGTGTGTGTGTACATACATATTATTGTGTGCCATGTCACACATGTTGAGTCAGAGGAAAACTTTCAGGAGTCAGTTTTCTTCCTCCACCAACTGTGTCCCAGGGATCAAATACGGGTTTGAGCACTTTTACCCACAGGGCCATCTCACTGCCCATCACATCTCATAGGCAGAATGAGTTAGTCACGTTCAATAAACTTTAATTTTTTGTTTTGTTTTGTTTTTTTGAGACAGGGTTTCTCTGTGTAGCTTTGTGCCTTTCCTGGAACTCGCTTTGGAGACCAGGCTGGCTTCTAACTCACGGAGATCCGCCTGCCTCTGCCTCCCGAGTGCCTCCCGAGTGCTGGGATTAAAGGTGTGCTTTAATTGTATTTTTTATGCTAACACTGACAGCATTAGTGTCATATCTTGTGGATCAGAATATAACAAAAAAAATAAATATGATAAGGCAACAAATGAGGAGCTGATATCAAGAAAACATGGGACAGAATAAAGCAAAATATCTCAGAAACTAAGTTTATGAAAGATTCTTGTGTTGTGTGAACTTAAATCCAGCTGTCCGTGCCTTTAACTTCTCTGTGTGCTATGTGGCCATATTAGATAATGGATGGATGGATGGATGGATAGATGGATGGATGGATGGATGGATGGATGGATGGATGGATGAGAGAGAGAGAGAGAGAGAGAGAGAGAGAGAGAGAGAGAGAGAGAGATTTAACAGAGGACTAGTAGCTTCTCCCAGGACCTGACATCCAGACTCTGTGGAAGTGCTGGAGGAGGTGGGCCATAGACCCTGGTCAAGTGCCAGGATCTAAGCAGGCATAGCACCACAGCAAGGCAAAGACCTCATCCAAGCATCTGGAGTCCTGAAAGAGGCAGGTATGTCCAAAACAAAGGGGTTTTTAGTCTCTTTCAGGGACCAGACCTCTGACCCTAGAAGTCTAGAATGCATGTGTGATTGACTCAGGTAATGGATGATTGGACACTTGAAGGCTGGGTTTCCTCTGCCTCTCCCCTGCATGTGAATGAGGCCCAGGGTAGAGGGCTATGGAATGCTGATGGAATCCTCCCAAGCCAGGCCCCAGAGTGCCACAGGTCTACAACATGATAGAGGATCAGGGAAGTTCCAGAGTAGACTAGTTGACCACAGATGGCAGCACCTGAACAGCCCCCATTGGATGCCACAGCTACCTCCAAGGCCTTGGTTAAAGGCCTTTTGCCTTCCAGTTAGTTGGAGTATAACTGGTTTGGGCTCTTTTTGTGAAAAATCTCATCATAATCAACTCAAAAGAGTTAGGTCTATTAACCAAGGCTGGGGCCAAATGCAGAGTCCACTTCACTCCAGGTATTAATTCAAAGACAGTTGGATGTTATTTTTTCCTTTAAAAAAAAAGAAAAGGAAAGGAAAATAGATTCCACAAAGGTTAAAAAAGCATGCCAGAAGACATAGGTGCCAAAATTGGCTATATAAACAATAGGAAGGCAACTTCTGTGTTCAAAATTAAAGTTGTGAATCATTCCTAATGACTTTGCCTTTTAGCACTTCCTAGTCAGAAAAAAAGTTAACTGACATTAATTTTTTAAATTAGAGTGCTTTCAGAGCATTGTAGTGACAAGCCCACAGAGATGATGAGTGAGAACCCCACAGAGCAACCTGGAAGAGACATGGATGCACATAGGATGGCATATTGAAGCCCAAAGGCTGGGTATCCTTATTAGGTGGGACCCAAGGTGCTGAAAAGACATGGCTATACCCACCACAGGCAAGGACCATTGAGTTGTGTCAGGTGTATCCTTACTTCCAGCCAGGAAAACTGAGACCCAGGGGAAGGTGAAGAAGCTGCTGGTGTCAGGGTCTGTGCACATCTGTGCTTTGATCATGAAGGTACTCCAACAGGACCTGCAGACCCCAGTGGGTTGTGCTTACCACTTGCCTGGCTTGAGTGACTACCCTATCCAGTAGATGTGGAGTGAAAGCTCTGTCTCCCCACCCCACATTCGACAAACTGAATGTGTTCCTTCATCCAAATTTATATGTTGATGTGGGGAGATTAGATGATGGTGTGGTGTCTCATTGATGAGTTACAACAGAGCTGAGAAAGCTCCCTGGCCTCCTGTGCTGAGAGACAGCACTATTGGGAACCAGGAAGCCACACTTCCCAGATGTGAATCTGCTGGTGCTTGATTTTATACTCCCTTCTCCAGAGTTGTAGGGAATGGATTTCAGTTGTTTAGAATCAACATTATTTATGGCATTTTTGTTAAGAATAACTTCAATAGTCTGAGAAAGCACCCTACCTAGCCCTGTCCTAAATCCTCATTTACAGGGCTACAAAGAGGTGCTGGGGTAAACAGATAGCACCCAGATTGGAGGCAGAGTGGTCTATGAAGAAAGGTCAAATCACTCACTGCCTTAAAGGAAGTGAAGGCCCCATAGGGACATAGCACAAATGCTGGGAAAGTCGCTCACAGTCCTCAGTGCTCTGGGGCCAAGCCTTCTGGTTCCCACCTTTTGGAACTGGTCATTTGGGAGCAGCTAAACCACTTTAATAATGGAAGTCTAAGTCTAATTAATTAGTAGTTGCTGTTCTAGGTTTTTTCTTTATTTTTTTTAAATTTATTTATTTATTTTTATTTATGTGTATTTTTTTATGTTTATGTTTGTGAGTGCCCACAGAGACCCGAAGAGGTTGTCAGAAACCTGGTGTGGTGATATACTTCTTTAATCACAGCACTCAGGAGTCAGAGACAGGTGGATCATTGTGAGTTCAAGGCCAGCCTTGTCTGCAAGCTCTAGGCCAGACAGAACTACACAGTGTGACCCTGTTTCAAAACCAAACCAAGCCGGGCAGTAGTGGCACATGCCTTTAATCCCAGCACTCGGGAGGCAGAGCCAGGCGGATCTCTGTGAGTTCGAGGCCAGCCTGGTCTCCAAAGCGAGTTCTAGGAAAGGCGCAAAGCTACACAGAGAAACCCTGTCTCAAAAAACAAACAAAAAAACAAAACAAAAAAAAAAACAAACCAAACAACACAAAACAGCCAGGAGATGGTGCCTCACGTCTTTAATCCCAGCACTAGGGAGACAGAGGCAGGTGGATCCCTGTGAGTTCAAGGTCAGCCTTGCCTACAGAGCGAGTTCCAGGACAGGCTTCTGGAACTGCCACTCTCTTCCCCTTCTTTCTCTCTCTGCATATTTTCCTCTTTCTTTTCCTTCCTCCAGGCATTATGCCTTGAACATTTTTGGTGAACAAAAAGATTAACTCAATCGTAGTTTAAGCAGAAAAGATATTCCCACATCATGTGTCTGGCCAGTTAGGGCAGGTCTTATTTCAAGAATGACTGGATCTCAGTGCTGTCCACAGATGACCTCCATGTTCAAGCCTCTGTGTTGGGCTGCTTCTCGGGTTTGCTGTTTTTCACCTTGGGAGGAAGCTAGCATAGGACGTCTAAACTGGGTGAATGTTGTCAGTAATCATGCTACATAGAGCACATAGTGAGCAGTCTGTCCCTCTGTGAAGCCATGTTCCAGCACTCTTAGGTTGCTGGTTTTTCTACGGGGCCCATATTGTTTGCAGGATAGCTGGTCCATGCCAGAGCAGAATCTCAGAAAGGACTAATTCAAGACAGATCTTGGAAACTGAAAATATAGTAGTAACAAAAATGAAGATCTATCTCAAAGAAGGAGTAGAAGATAAAATAGAATTTGAAAAAGACTGAGAGCAAGAGAGAAAAAATAAAAATGAAAAATAAGAAAAGAAAGTTATGGGACAAATTCAGTGTTTAGCATCTTATTGACAATGTTTCAGAAGGAGGAAACATACACAGTTCAATCAAACACAGCACAAACCAGTACTTGGGAGGTAGAGGCAGGAGTATCTGGAGTTCAAGACTATCCTGACTACATTTTGAGTTTGAGTCTATCCAAAGAGACATTAGATCCTGTCTCAAAAAACAATGACTCAAATACAGAATGTTTCTGAGGCAGTGAAGAAAACTGGCTGCTTTCCCAGAGGACATGGGTTATATCCCCAGCACTCACATGGCTGCTCATAACTATCTGGAACTTCAGTTCCAGAGGATCTAATGCCCTCTTCTGGCCTTCATTATGTACTGTGCACACATGCAGGCAAAACACACATATAGAATAAAATAAAATAAAATAAAATAAAATAAAATAAATAAAATAAAATAAATAAAATGATAAAATAAAATAAAATAACCACAATGCTTCTCAAAATGGAAAGATTTGTGGCCTGAGATTAAAAGGGTCCAGAGAACAGTCTGTATGACAAACTTCCATCTAAGCACAAGCATGGAGTTACCAAGTGCTAGAGGAGGAAATAGCTCTGCGCACAGGCTAAGAGGAAATCCAATTGTGTTTGAAGGATGGAGGACCAGTTTGACATCTGTCATCAGAAGAAACATGCTTTTGAAAGAAAAGTATTCCCTACCTAGTTTAAATGCCTACCAAAATCAAAGATGAGTAAGGACAAACTAAGGACACTCCTAACATCTCCACATCTACCTTCCGTGCATCCTTCTCAAGAAAGAACCAAGGAAATTATAAAGACTGGAGGAACTCCATACTGAGGGATGTTCCTGGCCCAGAACAAGCAGGAAGATTCTGAAGGTAGATTTAGATAAACAGGAAGTTGAGTGTGTGTGTGTGTGTGTGTGTGTGTGTGTGTGTGTTCACGGTGCCTACTTTGAGATCAGAGAACAACTTTCAGGATTTCTCTTATCTCTTAAACATGGGGTCCAGAAATCAAACTCAGGGCCTGTGTGACAATCCCTTGCCCAATGAGCCATCTCACTGGTCCAGAGGCAGTGTTTAACAAAAGTTTATGGCTGAGGAGATGACACAGTTAAGAACACTTGGTGTACTTCTGGAAGACTTTTAAAGTACCCATGTTCAGTTCCTACACCCACATTAGTCTGCTCTCAACTGCTTACTTCTTTCTGGCCTCTGCGGGCAACCAGTCACTCATATACACACACACATATAAATTTGAAAAAAGTCAAAAGTTTATCCATGAAGAATATCACAGTATAGTGTGGACTGTTTACCTGGTCATAACAACATTAAAACTGGCCTAGTTAAAATAGCAACATGACTATTCTAGGGGGGACTATTCTGTTTGTCCATGTACAAATGCATGGGAAGAGACAGAATTATAACTGGAGGCATGGAGAGAATTACATTTTTACTTTTTGCGGCGGGAAGTCAGTTAATTCTGCAAACTGAAAACTCAGAAATCAAGAACATATTACTAAAAAATTGGAGAAATATAGCAAAATAATGATTAATAAAGGTTAAAATGTGGGTAGGTATGGTAGCACATGTTTATAATCACAGGAAGAGGGGGCAAGAGTTGCCATAAATTTGAGGCCAGCCTAGGCTACACACTAAGACTCTGTCTCAAAAAAGACAAATGAACAAAAGCCAAAACAATTTTATAGATGTGGTGGGGCACATCTATAATCTCAACACTTGGGAGGCAAAATCGGGAGTTCAAGGCCAGCTAAGGTACTTATCAAGTTCAAGGCTAGTCTGGACTACATGAGATCTTGTCTCAAAAAGCCAAAAAAAAAAAAAAAAGACAAAATAATGACTACTGAAGGGAGCAAAAAACATTAAATAGAGAATGGGACATGGTAGAGCAGGATGGCTTGCAATGTTTCTACTGGATCTCAGAATAATTTGGGAAAGCCAGAGACTCATGACTTCGATGAAAACAAAAGCCAAATCTAGTTCTTTTTTACAAAGCTAGTAAGGTGTGAAGGCTGTAGGTAGGCCAGTGAGATGGCTCAGTGGGTACAGAGGATTGCCACAAAGCTGATGACCTCAGTTCATTTCCAGGACCCACATGGTGGAAGGAAAAAATGGACTGCTGCAAGCTTTTTTTTCCCTGACCCCTACACAGGCTGTGACATATGTGTGTGACCGATACACTGTCTCTCACAAATAATGTAATAAAACTTGCAAGTGCTTAAAAACTTCATCCCATATTGTTATATTTGTCACAGGACAGCCTAGTGCCATGGAGAAGTAATCTTGTGGGTTTTTTTTTTTTTTGTTGTTGTTTTTTTTTTTTCAAGTCAGGGTTTCCCTGTGTAGCTTTGCGCTTTTTCCTGGAGCTCACTTGGTAGCTCAGGCTGGCCTTGAACTCAGAGATCTGCCTGGCTCTGCCTCCCGAGTGCTGGGATTAAAGGCGTGTGCCACCACTGCCTGGCGAGGAGAAGTAATCTTATGGGACCTCCACCATATGTACAGTCAGTCCTTATGATCAAACGTGATTGTAAGTATGATTGAGCAAAAAGATGTTCCAGGGCTGGAAGGGCCAGCCTGCCTAGGCAGAGGTTAGTTTTCTCAAAAACCAAAATGAAATGTCCTCTAGCCTGTGAAGGGTGGGTACTCTGCTTGTGAGATCAAAATTATTATTTCCTCATTCAAAATAGATTTCCAAATGTTTTTATTCATTGCTTCGTGGAAAGAGTGAAAAGTCTTTAGCATTCCAGGAGAAAGAAACATTTTCAAAGTAAACCCTGACAACATTCTATTTGTTGTATGTATGTCAAGTTTTGTATGCCTCAGTGCTGATCACTGCAGAACACCTATGCATTCCATGGATTTGAAGGTCTGTAAGGAGGCTACCGTGCTGGGATGACAGCATGAGTTCCTCCTGGAAAAGAGAGGACTTTTCTTTCTCCTGAAGGGATTCTCTCCTGTTATCACATGAGGAAGCCACCTCGAGAGTCCTCATTTGAGAGAAATAGAGACATGCAATAGCTGTAGCCATTCATTGTGGAAATGAAGTCAGCATATGATGCTGAAAATGTCCCCCACCATCCTTCAGACTAGGAAATAGATAAAGACAAGAGAACACAAAAGTGGAGAGATGGGGGAGGGGGCTGTCAGGGGTGAGACAAGCCAGGTCAAGGAAAGGCCAAAGTCACAGACATGCCAGCATCTTTGCGCGCTCTCACTAATGGGCTAGGAGGTTCCATGCTTCGGACTCCACGTTTCTTAAAAAGAACAGCAGAGGCATTCCTCTCTAAGGACTGGGATTTCATTCTTCCACTGATTTACCTGTCCACTGGCCTGATGGGCTCTCTCCTATGGATAGAATGTCAGCTTAACAGGAGACAGATGGGGATTCAGAACCTTACTCTGAGACATGGACTGTTAGAGAACCAAGAATGCAGGAGTCAGACCAGAAACAGGAGGGAGTGTGTTACAAGACTAGGGAAATGTATGGTGGGGTAGAGGGGACTGACAGGTGAGTTCAGAAAGAGTTCCAGCCCCATGGTGCTGTGTGATCAGGACTGGTTCAATCACTGTTCTGTCCACGTGGAGCCAGAGTATAGAGACCTCAACTGCTGAGGCATCTTCTCTCCCTGCAGACCTGGGGAGGAGCTACCTAGTAGAATGCATATATGGGCTTCTTCCTGCTTTCCTGTGCCCTACACTCTGGAGATGGAGTTGTACCACTTCTCCTGGGAATGGTAACTTGTAGTTGAAACCCAGAACTCTAGATTCTTCCAGGTAACTGAACTGAGCTCCAAGGCTGTTCTTTCAGTGTTGAAGATCAAAAGAAGCATGGCCAAGTTGTACACCTGACTCCTACAAGATCTACTTTTCCGACTGGGCACCGACTGGGCACACTAGGGAGGCAGAAGCAGGCTGATCTCTGTGAGTTTGTGCTCAGCCTGGTGTATATAGCAAGTTCTAGACTAACCAAGGTTACATCGTGAGACTCTATCTTGAAAGAAAGAAAGAAAGAAAGAAAGAAAGAAAGAAGGAAGGAAGGAAGGAAGGAAGGAAGGAAGAAAGAAAGAAAGAAAGAAAGAAAGAAAGAAAGAAAGAAAGAAAGAAAGCCAGGCAGTGGTGTTGAACACCTTTAATCCCAGCACTCCTCTCTGAGTTTGAGACCAGTCTGGTCTACAGAATGAGTTCTAGGATAGCCAGGGCTACACAGAGAAACCCTGTCTCAAAAAAACAAAACAAAAACAAAAACAAACAGACAAAAAACTAGTGTGTCTCACTAGTTGGCAGTTTGGATTCTTTTTTGGTTTTTCGAGACAGGGTTTTTCTGTGTAGCTTTGTGCCTTTCCTGGGTCTCGCTCTGTAGACCAGGCTGGCCTCGAACTCACAGAGATCCACCTGGCTCTGCCTCCCTAGTGCTGGAATTAAAGGCGTGTGCCACCACCACCCGTCAGCAGTTTGGATTCTTAGGGTAACAAAAGTTGTGGCATTTGTGACACAAAGAGTGTGCCCCTTTCAGGTGCCCCTTGCTGGTGTCCTTTACTGGGCTCAGTTTCTGGGTCCTATTCTCATCAGCTCCTAGCACGTTCTAGTATCCAGATGTGGCTATCATCCAGGGGCACCAGAAGTGAATGCACATAGTTTCATTCATTTCATTTTTCATTTTCTTTTTTTTTAATTTATTTATTTATTATGTATACAGTGTTCTGCCTGCATGCCAGAAGAGGGCACCAGATCTCATTACAGAAGGTTGTGAGCCACCATGTGGTTGATGGGAATTGAACTCAGGGCCTCTGGAAGAATAGCCAGTGCTCTGAACCATCTCCCCAGCCCTCATTTTTCATTTTCATTTTTTTTCTTTCTTTACCTTTTTCTTTCTTTCAAAAGAGTATCAGGTAACCCAAGCTAGCATCAAATTTGCTATGTAGGTAAGAATAATCTTGAATTCCTGATCCTCCTGCTTCTACCTCCCTAGTGTTGAGATTATAGGCATGAATCACCACAACACCAGGCTCAGGAGATGTTTTTTTTCTTTTAAAGATTATTTTATTTTATATATATCTGAGTGTTTTGCCTGTATGTGTATCATGTATGTGTCTTGTGCCTACAGAGGCCAGCAGAGGACATAGGATCCCCAGGAACTACAATGACAGATGGTTGTGAACTGCCATGCAGGTCTGAGAGCTGAACTTGGGTACCCTAAAAGAACAGCCAGTGTTTTTAACTACTGAGCCATCTCTCCAGCTTCAGATGGTTCTTATTTATTTTTATTGTATTAGTGTTTTGCCTGAATGTGTATCTGCACCACATGTATGCAGTGTCCATGGAGGCCAGAAGAGAACATCGAGTAGATGGTTGTGA